>NC_086317.1:92708780-93011003 GCF_036172605.1 Pelobates fuscus | reverse complement strand
GTTTTATATAAATATATATATTTGCTTCAGAGATTTTTTTTTGGGTGGGGGGTGGGGGGCTTTTTGTGTACCTTTCAGACATTCTGTCTCTGGTTGTTGTAAAACCATTCAATTTTCCATTCTTGTATTTCTAGTCTTTTATTCTGAGCTCAATAAATCTCTGTGAATTTCACACCATTGTTGCTACCAAACAATAGTGGGTGGTGATATAAAAACTATGGAAGTTTGGGAGTTGTTAATGAGATCACCTATTATCCTGGGGCTAAGACCTACTATGTGAAACCAAATGAAGCTACCTCACCGTATATGACAGCTTGAACCAATATTCCCACGTCCGACTTAAATTTCACTCAGCTTTGAAGAGGAAGAAAGTTTCTATAGCTCTTTTAGTAATTTTAGCCAGAGCTGTCTATCTAGGGACAAAGATCTGCATGTCAGATTTGTACCATACAATGTCATTTGTATCTGCTCTAGACTTGTGCATGGCACAATTGTTTTGTTTGGCTGAACAATTTTTCCCAAAACTGAAATTTTGTTTAAATGTCCGCTGCTCATCGATGTGACAGTCCAGCTCAAATGAACATCATCCATGGGTCACAAATTCAGGAAAAAAGCAGACATGCAAAAAAAAATAAGTAAACAAAAAACCTATTAGTGTGCAGCAATGTAAAAATGGCTATAATTAGACAAAATCAGACAAATCTGAGTTAACATTAGATTATTAAAGGAGCATTATAGTTTCAGAAATACAAGTATGTATTCCTGACACTATAGTTGTAAAAACACTGTTTAGGCAACTGGACCCCTCTCATTACTTTATTTTATTCACTTTTTTCCTACGCAACCCTGGTCTCACAACGAACCCTTCTCACTCCACCTCCTTGTCTGAGATCAGCAAATCCAATGCTTTTTCGTGCAGAGCATTGAGACGCTGAATGCCAGTGCTCCTCAGTGAGCAGCAGTGATCCAGGAAGCACCTAGAAAGGCCGCCGGAGTGACTTCCACTAGAGGTGTTACTAGGCAGTAATGAAAACACTGCCTTTTCTCTGAAACTATAGTGTCCCTTTAATATACACTGATGGTCAAAATTGTGGAAATCTTTTTGAATTTTTTTTATTTCTAATCTTTGATGGCTCGTAACAGTTTTTTTTTAGAATAAAAACATAAAATTAAATTATATCACTAGAAAGATAATTTAGTGCTGCAGAGTGTAATGCAACACACTTTATAAAAAAAATGCATTTTGAAAAAAGTTATACACAGAAAACCAAGATAAAGTAAAGAACACCATGGTAAAGCATTACGTTACTTCTCACTATTTCTGTTAGTACTAAAATATTTTGCTGCTTTTCCAGCCTTATAAAGGTGTTCCAAGGAGTGAACCAAGTGACTCCTTGCTAATTAGAATTAATATGGTGATTCATTTGTCTTTAATTTAGAACTACGTTTTTAAGAGACAGCTGATGTTTTATTATGTTGCTATTTGTCATTCATTTAATTTAATAGCTACTTTTGGTATTTTATCATTAAATATTTTCTTTTACCACTATCTTATGGACACCTTTTATTGTTAGGAGCGCTCACATCATATTTATGTAAACTTTTAATCAGGGCCATTTGGGTGATTTCTGTTATCATTATGATTTAAAAAGGAGCCAAAAAAACTATGTGATAATAAATGACTTTTTACTGCTTTTACTTTTACTACTTTTTTTTTCATGATCTCTCATATTTTCAAATTCGATGCCAAAATTTCAAAATTTCAGCCAGGTTATGCAAATTTTGAGCACAACTGTATAAGATTATATGGATGTTAAGGGTTAAGGGGAGAGAATTGCATGGGAAATAAGAGAGGCAATTAACTTGTAGGAATATACATTAGTAGGCAATTAACTTGTAGAAGTATACATTAGTACTGATGAGGAACTCCAAAACACCATATGGACGTATCACAAAACAAATGAAACAGTCAATGAACGAGCTGTTTTGTTAGCTTTGTGATTTAGAGTTTCAGCAGTGATTGTGTGATTTACCATTGCTGTGCCTTTGTGGGAGTAGGAAATAGCCTGTGTCATTGACATTGGCGCTTACACTAACTTTGATTCACTGATTTACAGTGATTTATAGCGACAAAGGAGTGGTGACTGTCGGTGCGTATCTGCCAGTGTGTGTCTGTTGGGGAATGTGTGTGTCAAATCCCTGAGTCTGTGTCTGTCAGTGACATATGTGTTTCTGTCAGTGAATGCGTGTGTGCCTGTGCTTAAAGGGACACTATAGGCACCCAGACCACTTCAGCTCATTAAATTGGTCTGGGTGCAGTGTCACACTCCCCTTAACCCTGCGAGTTTAATTATTGCAGTCTATCAGAAACTACAATAATTACCTTGAGGTGTTAACTCCTTCAGGGTGGTTAGGTTACCAAAAGTCGCCTAACTCACTGTGCACGAGGACATCCAGCATCTGCTAAATCCCCATAGCAAAGAATTGATACAATGCTTAGCTATGGGGAAGCCTAATGCAAGTGCGGAGGAGAAGCCTGACCCAGTGCTGAGGGACATCGACGCTGGATTCAGGTAAGTAACTGAAGGAGTTTTAACCCCTTCAGTGCTGAGTGGCCAGGGGGAGGGGGGGGAGAGCACAAGGGAGGGGGGCACTATAAGTAACTATAGTGTCTGGAAATCTTTCCTGGCACTATACTAACCCTTTAAAAGGAGTAGGAAAAGGTGGAGTCTAAAGAGGAAGGGGTGGGTTCTTAATCAGGAAGAGGTGTGGCATTGGCCAGTAGGGGTGGGGTAATTTTAGATAAGGGGGTGCCCAGGTTTACTCATGCCTAGGGCAGCACAAAAGCAAAGTACACCACTGAGTTCATGTACTTACCCATCTTGTTGAATTTGTCCTGTACTGTCTATGAAAAAGTCAATAGAGAATATTTTTTATTAAAAAAAGACATGTAAATTTTATAATTGCGGTTCATTACATTTTTTAAGTGATATATACCTTGTTTAGATGGTTTTTATATTAAAAAACAAACATAACATTTAGAAGAACTTAAAATGTTTGGAATGCTATTCATGTTATAAACATAATAATGGCAAACTGACCAGTGGATATTTTAGTTCCTCTAAATGCATTTGAACAACAACAAAAAAGACTTACTCAGTTTAAAAACAGAGCGTGATAGCTGGAAATAATGTAAATTGTGCAAAGGTCAGGGTATGTAACAGGGGAGTTTGAAGACAATCCAAATTGCTTGTATGATTAAGCGAATCCAGATCTACTAAGCAGTGATTATGATGTATACCTCCTAATAAAGAGTGTTAAGAAGGGATGTGAAAATGTTATTATACTTAGATCAGTGCCACAATACTAATGTGACAAAAGAGAGTGTTAAAAAAACAAATATTGCAGTAAAGCAGCAAATTAAAGTGCCAATGCAAAATACACTAATGTGCAACATGCAAAATACACTAACTTGCAACATGTTATAAAACAATAAGTCAAATAAATAAGATAATAAGCTCAATAAAAGCTTAATGGAGGATTAGTGTAACACTGTATTTAGTGCAAAAAATGAAGATCTATATAAAGTAATAGCTTTGCAAGGATGGCCAGAATATTACTATGACAAAGTCGAGGAACAGAGAAGGGGGTAACCCAAAATAGAAATATACTTGAAAAGGGAAAAATGGGTCTGTTCCTAATATTGAATTTAACAAACAATTAAAAGTCATTTATTAGTAAATAATAGGACATCAAAAAGAGCTATCCCAGCAATGATTAACTGACAATGAAACAGTCAGTAATAGCAGTCAAAACCGAGAATACACAAAGTCATAATACAAATAAGTGAAGAAAAGATAGTATAATGATAATAATAATTATACAAACATATAAGACAATGTTTGACCGGGTAGGTTGGACATCGCCATAACGATGTGCCCAAAAATTCTAATTAACAGGAGTGAACGCATCAGTAATACTCCAAAGAGGCTTGTCAAAAGAAGTCAAATAGGCAGTATAATATACTGAGATAATGAGACTAGGGTGTGTAGGTGTGGAGGTAATGCCATTGACAATGTACACACAAAGGTAAACGGAACAAGGTGTTCCTCTAAGCAAAAAATGTTAGTCTGTACGGTGATGTGCCCTAGTCTACTTCCCTAACGGGATACTGCTGATTAAAATCATAACATATGCAGTATACTATGATGCAATACAATGCCAGATATTAAAAAGGAGGATCTCATATAGAGTAGCTGAACGCCCAAGTAAACCGGGATGTTTCCCAGATATGATACAGAGTAGCTTGAACACTCAAAAAGGTGCACAAGTCTGTAGTTAGATACTGAAGTGTCAATTTGTAACGATAAACATGTCGTGCATCAGCTGCCTAAAGAGATCCTAGTAGACAGAGTCAAGTATACTGTGTATATGAACGAAAAGTAGGAAAGATGCCTTCAAGGGCATCTAGTACAGGAAAGGTAGATAGGAATAATAAAGACTTAAAGACAAGTCCTGCTAGTAGAGAAAGAATGATAATGAACCAACCCAGTAATAAGTTGATCACACTATTGAAACCCTGATCGATATACAAGTTTCGTCAAATTTGTCCCTGACGGCAAGCCGCCATCAAAATCCCAGGACTGACTAAATACACTGATCGTAGTGTATATTCGGCATGTTAACCATATGTCGGCATGTTAACCATAGTGAAGGGACCGATGAGGCAAATATAAAATGCTATCAATTGTCTTAGTCAATAATACGAGATAGTGCTGCCTAAGGCGGCTGGCTGCCGTCTCAAGTTTTAGAGTAAGATGTCAGCTTAGCAAATGCTTAGCAAGTTCTGTCCAGGAGCACACGAGAGGATATCGTGCCCCGATGCGCATTTCGCCTAACTCTGTGTCAGGATCGGGACAGGGATCCAACACGCAGAGTACAAACAGTAGCCAGATACGTATACCGGACCTTAGAATGGCCGGACTAACGTAAGTAGTACAGTATAGAATGGTCAAAGACAAGCCGAGGTCGAGGGTAACAGAAGACAGGTAAGCGAGAGACAAGCCGAATCAAGGGTAACAGAGATAAGCAGAGTAAGGTAAACAAGCCGGGTCAAAACCAAAAGGGTAATAGAATACACAAGCACTGAGTGACTAGAACAAGCTAGAACCACGACAGGGCAATGAGCTAATGAAAGAAGCTCTGTTAAATACCCTGTTCAGAGCAGTAACCACGCCTCCGAGGCGTCCTGATTGGTCCTGCAGCAATTGACTGACAGGTCGTTCCGGGGGAGTGTCCTGATGACTACTTCCTGCCTAGATGCTGTAAAAGGCAGTCACTCCCTCGCGGCCGGCCTAGCATGACCGGATAGACCGCGGGGAAGGGAGCCATCAGACCTTCTGCATGGAGGAACAGCTAAGTCTCTACCTCTTTCGGAGGTAGAGACCACAGGTACCCTGACAGTACCCCCCCTCTCAGATACGCCCACCGGGCGGAATGAACCGGGACGAGATGGGAAGCGAGAGTGATACGCCCTGCGGAGACGGGGAGCATGAACATCCTCCTGAGGTACCCAACTCCTCTCCTCAGGACCATATCCCTTCCAATCAACTAGATATTGTACTCTCCCCCGGGAGATTCGAGAATCAATAATAGAATTAACCTCATACTCCTCCTGACCCTCCACCTGAACGGAGCGAGGAGGGGCTATTGTGGAGGAAAATCTGTTACATATGAGTGGTTTCAGCAATGAAACGTGAAACGAGTTCGGGATGCGTAAGGTATTAGGAAGAGCTAAACGATACGCAACTGGATTGATACGGGTCAGCACCCTGTAGGGTCCAATATAACGAGGAGCGAACTTCATGGAGGGCACTTTTAAACGGATGTTCCTCGTGCTCAGCCATACCCTATCACCAGGAACAAAGACCGGAGCCGCCCTTCTACGTTTATCAGCGTGTTTCTTGACCAACATAGAGTTGTGCACAAGGATTTGTCGAGTTTGATCCCACAACTTCCTCAAATTGGCAACATGAACATCAACCGACGGTACCCCCTGGGAAGGAGAATCCGAAGGAAGAATAGACGGATGAAAACCATAATTCATGAAGAAGGGGCTTGAATGAGTAGAATCGCAAACGAGATTGTTGTGTGCAAACTCCGCCCAAGGAATCAAACCGACCCAATCATCCTGGTGTTCAGAAACAAAGCATCGTAAATATTGTTCAATTTTCTGGTTGGTACGTTCAGCAGCTCCGTTAGACTGAGGATGATAGGCAGAAGAAAAGTTTAATTTAATACCAAGTTGAGAGCAGAAGGACCTCCAAAAGCGGGAAACAAATTGGGATCCTCTGTCCGATACAATTTGAGAGGGTATCCCATGTAGGCGAAAAATCTCCTTAGCGAATATCTCTGCCAATTCGGGAGAAGACGGGAGTTTAGGCAGGGGAATGAAGTGTGCCATCTTAGTAAACCTGTCAACCACGGTGAGGATAACAGTCTGTCTTTTAGAGATAGGTAGATCGACAATAAAGTCCATGGCCAAACAGGACCATGGTCTTTCTGGAACCTCCAAGGGTTGCAGGAATCCACATGGAAGCGTATGGGGTTGTTTGGTTTTAGTACAAACTTCACATGCAGCGATGAACTCCTCAATATCCCTCCGTAAAGCAGGCCACCAGAAGTCCTTAGAGATCAACGCGTAAGTCTTGCGAATACCAGGATGTCCCGCCATCTTGCTATTATGTAAACACTGTAAAAGTTCCAGTTGAAGAGCAGGAGGAACGAAATGACGGCCCGCAGGAGTCTGTTTAGGTGCTAGATGTTGCAACTTAATGATCTCTGCCAATAATGGAGAATGAATCCTGAGATTCGTATTAGCAATGATATTGCATTTCGGAACTATAGAAGAAAGAACTGGTTCAGGTACAGTAGAAGGTTCATATTGGCGAGATAATGCATCGGCTTTAGAGTTTTTAGAACCAGGTCTGTAAGTCAGTACATAATTGAAGTGAGTCAGGAATAAGGACCAACGAGCTTGTCTAGAGGATAAACGCTTAGCCTCCCCAATATAGGACAAGTTTTTGTGGTCCGTCAAAATCGTAATAGGGTGTAGGGTCCCCTCCAACAAATGTCTCCACTCCTTTAAGGCTTTAATGACTGCTAACAGTTCCCTTTCCCCGATGTCATATCTGCTCTCAGGCCCAGAAAATTTCTTAGAGAAGAAACCACAAGGGTGTAACGGTTTATCCACCCCTAACCTTTGAGACAGAACAGCCCCAACTGCTGTCTCAGAGGCATCGACCTCGAGCAAGAAAGGCAGAGTCGTATCAGGATGGACTAGAATGGGAGCCGAGGCAAAAAGTTCCTTGAGAGTCTTGAAAGCACCCAGAGCCTCCTTAGACCAGAACTTAGTATCAGCCCCTTGTTTGGTCATATTGGTAATAGGCGCAATGATAGAGGAGTATCCTTTAATGAAGCGCCTATAGTAGTTGGAAAAACCAATAAACCTTTGGATAGCCTTGAGTCCTTTGGGCAAGGGCCAGTCTAAAATAGATTGGAGTTTTACAGGATCCATTTTAAAACCTTCCCCAGAAATCACGTATCCAAGAAAGTCTACCTGAGACTGATCAAAACTGCACTTCTCCAATTTGCAATATAGACCATGTTGCAGCAGCTTGTGTAATACCTTTCTGACCTGTCTATGGTGAGTCTCAATCTCCTTAGAGTGTATTAGTATGTCGTCCAGGTAAACGATAACACACTCATGCTGAAACTCCCTAAGTACCTCATTAATCAAATCTTGAAATACTGCAGGAGCATTGCATAGTCCAAATGGCATAACAGTGTATTCGTAATGACCATACCGGGTATTGAATGCCGTCATCCACTCGTGACCTTGCTGGATTCTCACCAAATTGTAAGCCCCTCTGAGATCTAACTTGGTGAAGATTTTGGAGCCCTTAAGACGATCAAATAACTCGGTAATCAGTGGGATAGGATAGGCATTTCTGACAGTTATTTTATTCAAGCCTCGGTAATCGATACAAGGTCTCAGCGTGCCATCCTTCTTCTTAATGAAAAAGAACCCAGCCCCGGCCGGAGAAGAAGACCTCCTGATGAATCCCTTTTCTAAATTCTCCCGAATATACTCCTCTAGAACCGAGTTTTCCTGAACAGACAAAGGATATACATGGCCCCTCGGAGGCATAGTGCCGGGTAGAAGCTTAATCTTACAGTCAAATGACCTGTGTGGAGGCAAAGAATCAGCATTCTTCTTGTCAAACACTGCCCTTAAGTCTAGGTAAAGGTCTGGTATTTGTCTTTCTGTGGACTGAGTAGGATTCTCCGGTATGTTAATATTAGCTAATGGAGAAACCTTGCACAAACACCGATCCTGGCAGCCCTGGCCCCACGAGAGTATCTCTCCTAACTCCCAATCGATAATAGGGTTATGTTTTTTCAACCATGGGTACCCCAGAACTATGGGAACGGAAGGAGACGAAATGAGCAGAAGAGATAAATTCTCCACGTGTAGGATACCAACATTTAAACTAATGGGTATGGTTTCACGAAAG
This sequence comes from Pelobates fuscus, assembly GCF_036172605.1. Lineage (NCBI taxonomy): Eukaryota > Metazoa > Chordata > Amphibia > Anura > Pelobatidae > Pelobates > Pelobates fuscus. The sequence goes on along the minus strand of NC_086317.1, from coordinate 93,002,427 downwards.
ATAACAGGGTCTAGTAGTGGTCTACCATCTATGGCCTCAACGGCCAAAGGTGTCTCCCTTAGCTGGGATGGGAAATTGTTCTTACTAGCAAAGGCTTGGTCGATAAAATTCTCAGCAGCACCGGAATCTATCAATGCCATAGCCCTTACTACTTCCTTCCCCCAAGTTAAGGAAACTGGTAGCAGAAGCCTGTGATCTTTATAATCAGGAGTAGAGGACAAAATAGAAACACCCAAGGCCTGTCCTCTAGAGAGACTTAGGTGCGAGCGTTTCCCGGGCGGTTAGAACAGTTCGAGAGTAAATGACCCTTGGCTCCACAATACATACACAAACCCTCTCTTCTCCTGTGCTGTCTTTCCTCCTCAGAGAGGCGGGTATACCCTATCTGCATAGGTTCAGTAAGCAAAGATATCGTGGAGTCAGGACTTGGAACAGCGGGAGCTAACCTAAAAGAAGGTCTCTGGTTCCTCTCTCGAGTGTTCTGTCTCTCTCTTAGACGTTCATCTATACGAGAGATGAACGAAATTACATCCTCTAAATTCTCAGGGAGTTCTCTGGTAGCAACCTCATCAAGGATTACATCAGATAGGCCATTCAAAAATACATCCATATACGCCTGCTCATTCCACTTGATTTCTGCCGCCAGAGACCTGAACTCTAGTGCATAATCCACCAGTGTTTGGTTCTCCTGTCTCAGGCGCAACAGTAATCTGGCTGCATTAACCTTTCTACCTGGAGGGTCAAATGTTCTTCTAAAAGCAGCTACAAATGCGTTATAGTTATAAACTAATGGATTATCGTTCTCCCATAGTGGGTTGGCCCATCTCAGAGCTTTCTCAATGAGTAGGGTGATAATAAATCCTACTTTTGCCCTATCTGTAGGATAAGAGCGAGGTTGCAATTCAAAGTGAATACTAATTTGGTTTAAAAAACCACGACACTTCTCAGGAGCCCCACCATAGCGTACTGGGGGGGAAATGTGAGAAGAAGCACCCACTGTGGCTACCTCTAGACCTGAACCGACAGGAGAAACAGGGGTATTACGTATCTCCTCTGGTGGGTTATTGGCACAAGCTAATAGAGCCTGTAGCGCAAGCGCCATCTGATCCATTCTGTGATCCATGGCTTCAAACCTAGGATCAGGAGCAGCCAGCTGACTGTTTGTACTTGCAGGATCCATTGGCCCTGTCGTAATGTCAGGATCGGGACAGGGATCCAACACGCAGAGTACAAACAGTAGCCAGATACGTATACCGGACCTTAGAATGGCCGGACTAACGTAAGTAGTACAGTATAGAATGGTCAAAGACAAGCCGAGGTCGAGGGTAACAGAAGACAGGTAAGCGAGAGACAAGCCGAATCAAGGGTAACAGAGATAAGCAGAGTAAGGTAAACAAGCCGGGTCAAAACCAAAAGGGATAATAGAATACACAAGCACTGAGTGACTAGAACAAGCTAGAACCACGACAGGGCAATGAGCTAATGAAAGAAGCTCTGTTAAATACCCTGTTCAGAGCAGTAACCACGCCTCCGAGGCGTCCTGATTGGTCCTGCAGCAATTGACTGACAGGTCGTTCCGGGGGAGTGTCCTGATGACTACTTCCTGCCTAGATGCTGTAAAAGGCAGTCACTCCCTCGCGGCCGGCCTAGCATGACCGGATAGACCGCGGGGAAGGGAGCCATCAGACCTTCTGCATGGAGGAACAGCTAAGTCTCTACCTCTTTCGGAGGTAGAGACCACAGGTACCCTGACACTCTGAGGCTCATCAGGGGGAACTGATTTGTCGGTATCTCATGGTTTAAAAACCCCGCCTTTGAATCTTATTGGTTGCATGTAAATTAAACCAACAAGGGCAGGTACGGTGGCTCATAGAATTCAAGATAGATAGACAATCTTGAAAAAAATGTGATTGGCCAAGAACTAAAACAGCCAAGTGTTAAGTCAATCGAAAATGAGGAGAAGATCAACAGGGAGGGAGGATATGACAATAGAGCCTCCCTCATCCCAAAGCAATAAGGGAGAAAAAAAAATATATATATAATGATGAAGATTCATATACATTTTAAATTTGTAATTTTTCACCCTGATTTCTTCAATCATAAATATGTGGCCTCCACAACAGCTGCTGAAGGTGCCCAATAAGAAAATAGGTAGCAGAGTATTCGCAGACCAAAATGTTGATGAGTGAATACTACTGGGGTAGCAATGATGATGTAATGAAGAGTACTAAGATAACTAAATTTTTCACTGTAATAGATTAAATAGCAGTTAGTTGTCTGCCAGCTTCTGTGTCAGGCTCACAGTGGATACTGTGCCCACTTGCCCAGTGCCAACACTCATATCTGGTGTCACAATAGCTTAAGCTTGCATTTAAAAACAAAAAAAATGTCACTGTAATAGATTGAATAGCAGTTAGTTGTCTGCAAGCTTCAGTGTCAGGCTCACAGTGGATACTGTGCCCACTTGCCCAGTGCCACCACTCATATCTGGTGTCACAATAGCTTAAGCTTGCATTTAAAAACAAAAACATTTTTTTCACTGTAATAGATTGAATAGCAGTTAGTTGTCTGCCAGCTTCTGTGTCAGGCTCACAGTGGATACTGTGCCCACTTGCTCAGTGCCACCACTCATATCTGGTGTCACAATAGCTTAAGCTTGCATTTAAAAACAAAAACATTTTTTTCACTGTAATAGATTGAATAGCAGTTAGTTGTCTGCCAGCTTCTATGTCAGGCTCACAGTGGATACTGTGCCCACTTGCCCAGTGCCAACATTCATATCTAGTGTCACAATAGCTTAAGCTTGCATTTAAAAACAAAAAAAGATTTTTCACTGTAATAGATTGAATAGCAGTTAGTTGTCTGCCAGCTTCTGTGTCAGGCTCACAGTGGATACTGTGCCCACTTGCCCAGTGCCACCACTCATATCTGGTGTCACAATATCTTAAGCTTGCATTTAAAAACATTTTTTTTTTCACTGTAATAGACTGAATAGCAGTTAGTTGTCTGCCAGCTTCTGTGTCAGGCTCACAGTGGATATTGTGCCCACTTGCCCAGTGCCACTACTCATATCTGGTGTCACAATAGCTTAAGCTTGCATTTAAAAACAAAAAATTGTTTTCACTGTAATAGATTGAATAGCAGTTAGTTGTCTGCAAGCATCTGGGTGTCAGGCCTTCAGCGTGTACTCTGCCAACCTCTGCAAGTGCACTTTGCCACTCATATATGGTGTCACAATAGCGTGCCTTTTAAAAGCAAAAAAGTTTTTCACTGTAAGCTAATAGCAGTCAGTTTCCTTCAAGTGGGTGTCAGGCCTTCAGCGTGTACTCTGCCAACCTCTGCATGTGCACTTTGCCACTCATATCTGGTGTCACTATAGCGTGCCTTTAAAAAGCAAAAAAGTTTTTCACTGTAAGCTAATAGCAGTCAGTGTCCTTCAAGCGGGTGTCAGGCCTTCAGCGTGCACTCTGCCACTCATATCTGGTGTCACAATAGCTTGCCTTTAAAAAGCAAAAACTTTTTCACTGTAAGCTAATAGCAGTCAGTGTCCTTCAAGTGGGTGTCAGGCCTTCAGCGTGTACTCTGCCAACCTCTGCAAGTGCACTTTGCCACTCATATCTGGTGTCACTATAGCGTGCATTTAAAAAGAAAAAACTTTTTCACTGTTATAGATTGAATAGCAGTTAGTTGTCTTCAAGCGGGTGTCAGGCCTACAGCGTGTACTCTGCCAACCTCTACCAGTGCACATTGCCACTCATATCTGGTCTCACAGTAGCTTGCACGCATAGTACCACTAATCAAAAAAAAATGACAGGCAGAGGCAGGCCACCCCGCAGGGGCCATCGTGGTCGTGGTGCTGTGATTCCCTTTGGCCCTAGAATAATGCCCAGTTTTCAGAGGCCACGTACCCTGAACTTGAAAAGTACTGAGGTCATAGTTGACTGGCTAACAGAGGACACCCAATCTTCTACAGCTTCCGCTCGGAACCTTGACGCACCATCCTCCTCCAGCTTAGCTTTGGGCACCTCTCAAGACACCACTCTCCCGCCTGCCGCCACCACCAACACTAGCACCACAGCCGCTTCACTTGGTATGTCAGAGGAGTTATTTACACATCCGTTTGAAGAAATGAGTGATGCGCAACCATTATTGCCAGAGGATGTAGATAACAGGGATATGTCTCAGGCAGACAGCATTACACACATGGACGTACGGTGTGATGATGATGATGTTGTACCCGCTGCTGCTTCCTTTGCTGAGTTGTCAGATACAAGTGAAGTGGTTGATGATGACGATGCGTCCATGGATGTCACGTGGGTGCCCGCTCGGCAAGAAGAAGAACAGGGCGAAAGTTCAGATGGGGTGACAGAGAGGAGGAGGAGGAGGAGGAGGAGATGAGTTGGAAGCATGGGGAGGTCGTCGCAAGGAGCTAATGGCACAGTCAGACAGCATGCATCGGCACCCGGGGTCAGCCCGACAGAACGCCAATCAACGAATGCTGTGTCCACCACCAGAATGCCGTCATTGCAGAGCTCAGCAGTTTGGCATTTTTTTTGTGTGTCTGCCTCTGACAACAGCGATGCCATTTGCATCCTGTGCCAAAAGAAACTGAGTCGTGGGAAGTCCAACACCCACCCAGGTACAACTGCTTTGCGTAGGCACATGACCGCACATCACAAACGCCTATGGGATCAACACATGAGTACAAGCAGCACACAAACTCAAAGCCGCCATCCTCCTCCTGGTCCAGCATCTTCAGCCACGTCAACCACTGCTGTCCTCCTTGCCCCCTCTCAACCATCTGCCACTCCGTCTCTCGCCTTGAGCAGTTACCGCTCATCTGCCCACAGTCAGGTGTCTGTCAAGGACCTGTTTGAGCGTAAGAAGCCAATGTCAGAAAGTCACCCCGTTGCCCAGCGTCTGACAGCTGGCTTGTCTGAACTATTAGCCCGCCAGTTTTTACCATACAAGCTGGTGGAGTCTGAGGCGTTCAAAAAAATTGTGGCTATTGGGATACCGCAGTGGAAGGTACCCGGACGAAATTTCTTTGCACAAAAGGCAATCCCCAACCTGTACTCGATTGTGCAAAAGGAAGTAATGGCATGTCTGGCACACAGTGTTGGGGCAAGGGTCCATCTGACCACTGATACCTGGTCTGCAAAGCATGGTCAGGGCAGGTATATCACCTACACTCGCATTGGGTAAACCTGCTGACGGCTGCCAAGCATGGAATGCGTGGCTCTGCAGAGGAGTTGGTGACTCCGCCACAACTTGCAGGCAGGCCTGCTGCCACCTCCTCTACTCCTCCTACTCCATCCTCTTCCATAACCTCCTCGGCTGAGTCCTCTTCTGCTGCTGCATCTTGCTCCACATCAACGGCACCCCCCCAGCTCCCCAGGTACTATTCCACATCCCGGATACGGCAGTGTCACGCCGTCTTGGGTTTGACTTGCACTCCTGTCCGCCCTGAACGCACAGGTGGAAAAGTGGCTGACTACGCAGCAACTGGACATCGGCAAAGTGGTTTGTGACAACGGAACAAATTTATTGGCGGAATTGAAGTTGGGCAAGTTGACACATGTGCCGTGCATGGCACATGTGTGTAATATGATCGTACAACGCTTTGTGCATAAGTACACAGGCTTACAGGACGTCCTGAAGCAGGCCAGGAAGGTGTGTGGCCATTTCAGGCGTTCCTACATGGCCATGGCGCACTTTGCAGATATCCAGTGGCGAAAACAACATGCCAGTGAGGCGCTTGATTTGCGACAGCCCGACACGTTGGAATTCAACACTGCTAATGTTCGACCGCCTGCTCCAACAAGAAAAAGCCGTTAATTAATATTTGTATGACCGGGGTGCTAGGACAGCCTCTGGGGAGCTGGGATTTTTTTTGCCACGTAACTGGACGCTCATGCGCAATGCCTGTAGGCTCATGCGTCCTTTTGAGGAGGTGACAAACCAAGTCAGTCGCACCGAAGGCACCATCAGTGACATCATACCATTTTTTTTCTTCCTGGAGCATGCCCTGCGAAGAGTGCTGGATCAGGCCATAGATGAGCGTGAAGAGGAAGAGGAAGAGTTGTGGTCACCATCACCACCAGAAACAGCCTTATCAGCATCGCTTGCTGGACCTGCGGCAACGCTGGAAGAGGATTGTGAGGAAGAGGAGTCAGAGGAGGAATGTTGCTTTGAGGAGGAGGAGGAAGACCAACCACAACAGGCATCCCAGGGTGCTCGTTGTCACCTATCTGGTACCCGTGGTGGTGTACGTGGCTGGGGGTAAGAACATACCTTCATTGAGATCACTGAGGAGGAGGAACGGGAAATGAGTAGCTGGGCATCCAACCTTGTGCAAATGGGGTCTTTCATGCTGTCGTGCCTGTTGAGGGACCCTCGTATAAAAAGGCTGAAGGAGAACGACCTATACTGGGTGTCCACGCTACTAGACCCCTGGTATAAGCAGAAAGTGGTGGAAATGTTACCGAATTACAACAAGTCGGAAAGGATGCAGCATTTGCAAAATAAATTAAAAAGTATGCTTTACACAGCGTATAAGGGTGATGTCACAGCACAACGGGAATCTAACAGGGGAAGAGGTGAAAGTCATCCTCCTCCTTCCACGACCACGCCGGCAAGGACAGGACGCTTTAAAGACGTGTTGTTGATGGAGGACATGCGGAGCTTTTTAAGTCCTACGCATCGCCACAGCCCTTCGGGATCCACCCTCAGAGAACGACTCGACCGACAGGTAGCAGACTACCTCGCCTTAACTGCAGATATCGACACTCTGAGGAGCGATGAACCCCTTGACTACTGGGTGTGCAGGCTTGACCTGTGGCCTGAGCTATCCCAATTTGCGATAGAACTTCTGGCCTGCCCCGCTTCAAGTGTCCTGTCAGAAAGGACCTTCAGTGCAGCAGGAGGTATTGTCACTGAGAAGAGAAGTTGCCTAGGTCAAAAAAGTCTAGATTACCTAACCTTTATTAAGATGAATGAGGGATGGATCCCGAAGGGACTGACACTGGGCGATACATTCGACTAAAAAAGGCCTGATGAGATGAGCTGCCTTGGGCTAAAAATGGTCCCCACGCTGCTGTATTTTAGCTCTGAATGCTGGTTGACTTGCGTGACTTATCCGCCACCAACTAGGGTTCAAGCCGTAATGTTTTAGGGCACTTTCTGCCTGGGAAACAAACATCAATTTTTATGGCCGCCGCTACAGCGGCGGCTGCAACAATACCTAATTTTTCAGGCATGTGTACATGCCTAATTTTTCGGCCCTCTGGTGCTGCACTGTGGCTTCAAAAACCAAACCAAAAAAAAGGCACATAACAGGGATTAAACTGATAGGAGTGGTGTGTTAAGTATTACTATTCCTATCTGGTGGCACATTAGATTGCACGCACAGTGCCCAAATTTGAAGTAGGAGGACCGACCAAGCATCTTTTTCCATCTCCCGGTTCCTAAAATCGATGCCATATACACGTCCCCTGATAGGGTGCCAGCTCGTTATTCTCTTGGGGGGCAGCTCGTTATTTTCTTTTTCACTTCACTAGGGACACTTTACTGCACTATGGGCACTTAGACCCACTCTTTGTCTTGCACACTGTTATTCCTAGCCAACATCTGTGATGGGAAATCAGGCAGTCATCTAAACGTTTAGATTGAGCTTTAGCTTAGAACACCCTTGAAGGTGTTTGAGGAGATTAGGGCTAGTTTAGAGCATTCTTCTTAGACCTCTCTGAGTCTTTATAGCCCTTCTACCTATCCAGCATTTCTGAAAACTAGCTAAGAGAAAGGGTGGCTGTGTGTCTGTGATACATTTAACTTTATATCACCTTATTGACACTTTATCACTCCGGTCTCCATACTCTCTGCCTATACCCATCTATTTAGAGGGAATTTCCTTGCCCCTGCCAATATTATATAATAGGTAATAGTATTACCATTATTACACAATTAGGTCTCTGAGGACAGGTGTCAATCCATATCTGTCAAGTGATCCTATGTAGGGGGAACAGTCCCTATTCTGCTCTGTGTCAGTGTGTATCAGGGATCCTTAGGACAGGTGTCAATCCATATCTGCCAAGTGACCCTATGTAGGGGGAACAGTCTCTATTCTGTGTCAGTGTGTATCATGGTCTCTGAGGACAGGTGTCAATCCATATCTGCCAAGTGACCCTATGTAGGGGGAACAGTCTCTATTCTGCTCTGTGTCAGTGTGTATCAGGGGCTCTGAGGACAGGTGTCAATCCATATCTGCCAAGTGACCCTATGTAGGGGGAACAGTCTCTATTCTGCTCTGTGTCAGTGTGTATCATGATCTCTGAGGACAGGTGTCAATCCATACCTGCCAAGTGACCCTATGTAGGGGGAACAGTCCCTATTCTGCTCAGTGTCAGTGTGTATCAGGGGCTCTGAGGACAGGTGTCAATCCATATCTGCCAAGTGACCTTATGTAGGGGGAACAGTCCCTATTTTGCTCTGTGTCAGTGTGTATCAGGGATCCTTAGGACAGGTGTCAATCCATATCTGCCAAGTGACCCTATGTAGGGGGAACAGTCTCTATTCTGCTCTGTGTCAGTGTGTATCATGGTCTATGAGGACAGGTGTCAATCCATATCTGCCAAGTGACCCTATGTAGGGGGAACAGTCTCTATTCTGCTCTGTGTCAGTGTGTATCAGGGGCTCTGAGGACAGGTGTCAATCCATATCTGCCAAGTGACCCTATGTAGGGGGAACAGTCTCTATTCTGCTCTGTGTCAGTGTGTATCATGGTCTCTGAGGACAGGTGTCAATCCATACCTGCCAAGTGACCCTATGTAGGGGGAACAGTCTCTATTCTGCTCTGTGTCAGTGTGTATCATGGTCTCTGAGGACAGGTGTCAATCCATACCTGCCAAGTGACCCTATGTAGGGGGAACAGTCTCTATTCTGCTCTGTGTCAGTGTGTATCATGGTCTCTGAGGACAGGTGTCAATCCATATCTGCCAAGTGACCCTATGTAGGGGGAACAGTCTCTATTCTGCTCTGTGTCAGTGTGTATCATGGTCTCTGAGGACAGGTGTCAATCCATACCTGCCAAGTGACCCTATGTAGGGGAAACAGTCTCTATTCTGCTCTGTGTCAGTGTGTATCATGGTCTCTGAGGACAGGTGTCAATCCATATCTGCCAAGTGACCCTATGTAGGGGGAACAGTCTCTATTCTGCTCTGTGTCAGTGTGTATCATGGTCTCTGAGGACAGGTGTCAATCCATACCTGCCCAATGACCCTATGTAGGGTGAACAGTCCCTATTCTGCTCTGTGTCAGTGTGGATCAAGGATCCTTAGGACAGGTGTCAATCCATATCTGCCAAGTGACCCTATGTAGGGGGAACAGTCTCTATTCTGCTCTGTGTCAGTGTGTATCATGGTCTCTGAGGACAGGTGTCAATCCATATCTTCCAAGTGACCCTATGTAGGGGGAACAGTCTCTATTCTGCTCTGTGTCAGTGTGTATCAGGGGCTCTGAGGACAGGTGTCAATCCATATCTGCCAAGTGACCCTATGTAGGGGGAACAGTCTGTATTCTGCTCTGTGTCAGTGTGTATCATGGTCTCTGAGGACAGGTGTCAATCCATACCTGCCCAATGACCCTATGTAGGGTGAACAGTCCCTATTCTGCTCTGTGTCAGTGTGTATCAGGGTCTCTGAGGACAGGTGTCAATCCATATGTCAAGGTGTCAATATGTCATATGTCAGGTGTAAATCCATATCCATTGTGATTTAGGAATGTTAGGTGATTTATGCCCTTCATGGATTAAAACCAGACTCTGCAACAACTGTGTAATTTTCCATGGGAGTTTTGCCATGGATCCCCCTCCGGCATGCCACAGTCCAGGTGTTAGTCCCCTTGAAACAACTTTTCCATCACTTTTGTGGCCAGAAAGAGTCCCTGTGGGTTTTAAAATTCGCCTGCCCGTTGAAGTCAATAGCGGTTCGCCCGGTTCGCCGGTTCGCGAACGTTTGCTGAAGTTCCCGTTCGCTATTCGCGAACCGAAAATTTCGTGTTCACTAGAAACCATGTTAAAGGATAGGATTGTTGAACATCTGAAAACACATGGATTTCAAGATCAGAGACAACATGGGTTTTCTTCAGGGAGATCATGCCAAACTAATCTTATTGAATTTTTTGATTGGGTAACTAAAATTATAGATCAGGGTGGTGCAGTAGACATTGCTTACCTAGATTTCAGTAAGGCTTTTGACACTGTTGCACATAGAAGGCTTATCAATAAGTTGCAATCTTTAAGTTTGGATTCCAATATTGTTGAATGGGTAAGGCAGTGGCTGAGTGACAGACAACAGAGGGTTGTAGTCAATGGAGTATAATCGAAGCTTGGGCTTGTCACCAGTGGGGTACCTCAGGGATCTGTACTTGGACCCATTCTCTTTAATATGTTTATTAGTGATATTGCAGAAGGTCTTGATGGTAAGGTATGTCTTTTTTGCTGATGATACTAAGATATGTAACATGGTTGATGTTCCAGGAGGGATAAGCCAAATGGCTAATGATTTAGGTAAACTAGAAAAATGGCCAGAGTTGTGGCAACTGACATTTAATGTGGATAAGTGCAAGATAATGCATCTTGGACGTAAAAACCCAAGGGCAGAGTACAGAATATTTGATAGAGTCCTAACCTCAACATCTGAGGAAAGGGATTTAGGGGTGATTATTTCTGATGAATTAAAGGTAGGCAGACAATGTAATAGAGCAGCAGGAAATGCTAGCAAAATGCTTGGTTGTATAGGGAGAGGTATTAGCAGTAGAAAGAGGGAAGTGCTCATGCCATTGTACAGAACACTAGTGAGACCTCACTTGGAGTATTGTACGCAGTACTGGAGACCGTATCTTCAGAAGGATATCTATACCTTAGAGAGAGTTCAGAGAAGGGCTACGAAACTGGTTCATGGATTGCAGGATAAAACTTACCAGGAGAGGGGGCGGAGCCAGCTAGGGAACTGGTCGGACGCACTATCTTGAGCTCCGTGTCTCGACCAGAGAAACTGACCTCTAAAAGGCGGAGAGGCACCCCAAATTTCAGCGACCCTCTTGCCAACGGCACACTGAAAAGCCATGGGCAAAAAAACTAAGAAACCGAGGGCAGACAAAGCCCCCACGAGCCGTAATATCGTGGAATTGCTGCGCGGCACGAATAAGGCCGTATGGGACAAAATGGCGGCGGCGGACGATCTATACTCCTATTCCTCGGATGACTTTACTGCCGACCTGGATATAGGAGCTACAGCTACCAAAGCACCGGACCCCGCAAAGGCCGCATCAAAGCCGGGAGAACCGGTAATGGCAGACCTGCTCCAACTCATGCTGAGCGACCTAAGAAAGAATATCGCGGCCGACATGGCCCACTACAAAACGGCCATAGACGCAGTAGCCACTAAGGCCTCCAGGCTGGAGGAACTCTCCTGCGCCCAAGATACAAGGCTGTCGGCAGTTGAAAAACAAGTGGCCGACCTCCAGCGCAGCCAAAAGGCCTCCACAGACAGATTGGATGTCTTGGAGGACCAACGCAGGAGATATAATTTAAAGATCAGGGGAATTTCTGACTCAATAGGGACCACAGAAGTGCCACATTTCATTAGACGCCTTCTTAACACCATACTGCCGCCCAAACAGGCGAAGGCCGTGCAGCTAGATGGGATGTTCAGGCTGCCAAAATCGCCCAGAGCTCCTGCGACTGCATCCATGGATCTTATAGTGCGATTCCAATCGCTCCAACACAAGGCACTGACCCTTATGGCGCTCCGGGGAAAAACCCCTCTACCCTTTGAAGGATCGGCACTGTCTATCTTCTCGGACTTAACCAGGAACACCCTGACATTGAGGAAGGGGATGCAACCGAGCCTACAACATCTAAGAAATAAAGAGATCCCCTACAAGTGGGGTACCCCAAGAGCGGTCATCTTCTCTCACGGTGGGACCACACACAGAGTACACAGCGCCCAGGAGATCGAATCTCTGCTTACCACACTGGGCATCCTGATACCACCGCACCAGAGAAGCCTGGACCTGTCGCAACTGAATCCAGCAGAAATACCGGACTTTGCTTCCAGACAAGCGCGGAGAGGGCAGGGTCCCGCCGCACCACCTTGAGAGACATACCCAGAGGGTGATACACCATCTACCCCCACCTGGGGACTGACTTTCCACCATTATACTTTATTGACACTATACTTTGTTGACACTTATGGCAATTAGACACATCACACACATACCCGACCTATACCCTAGCACTCGCCAAATGCACACGGCTCCCAAGTTGCGACCAGTCAGTCACTCAACCTCACCAGGCACGGCACACGGATGGAACACACAACGCTCAACCTGTGAGATCATGGCTCCAAAGGAGCTACAAGCTCACTCTTGTAATCCCCCCCCCCCTCCATCCCCACTTCCGACCCGAGACACACCACTAGGCGACAGCACTCTCTCAGTGGGTAACGCACACAAACCGCAACTAGACAGCCGACCACTGTGACGCCCCTGAGACTACTTGTGTTATTTTTCATGTATGTACCTTACTTTTCAAAAACACAAAAAATTCACACTGCATAATGTTTACCTAATAATGTTTTGTAATGACTGAGAAGCTGATGTTTCTATAACATATGTTTGCACTCTACTTGTGTTAAATATGCAGTGTGATACAAAAATAAAGAATTAAAAAAAAAAAAATTACCAGGAAAGGTTAAAGGATCTTAACATGTATAGCTTGGAAAAAAGATGAGACAGGGGGGATATGATAGAAACATTTAAATACATAAAGGGAATCAACACAGTAAAGGAGGAGACTATATTTAAAAGAAGAAAAACTACCACAACAAGAGGACATAGTCTTAAATTAGAGGGACAAAGGTTTAAAAATAATATCAGGAAGTATTACTTTACTGAGAGGGTAGTGGATGCATGGAATAGACTTCCAGCTGAAGTGGTAGAGGTTAACACAGTAAAGGAGTTTAAGCATGCGTGGGATAGGCATAAGGCTATCCTAACTATAAGATAAGGCCAGGGACTAATGAAAGTATTTAGAAAATTGCGCAGACTAGATGGGCCGAATGGTTCTTATCTGCCGTCACATTCTATGTTTCTATGTTTCTATGTTTATGAGTCTTTTGGATCCCAGGCACATGACGATGCTACCTCTCCATCTGGGCATTCCTGGTCTGGTTGGTGTTTGGAACAGAACCTTGATCCATTAACGTGGTAAGTTCAGACAGTTCAACGGCCCGTGTCCTGATAGGGGGACTCCCGGTGGGCAAGGACCCTCCTGTGTGCCAATTACTTAGTGACATCCACCCAGCTTATGAGATGTGGAGATTATTCTGTCTTTACTGGACCAGGCATCTAAAGACGGACATTCTCTCTGTCTTTTATTGGCCAAGTTTACGTTATGCTTGGTCTGGTGTCTTTCTGTCATGTATCGGATGTTCAGGCGTCCGAATGGGTACCTCCATTGAAGGATGCTCCTAGCGCTTCCTGAGGGCTCCAAGCACTCCACCAGAGACCATAACCATTGCAGACCCCATGAACTGCCGCAGCTTGGTTGGGGTCTCGCCGTCTTCCTCCTACTCTGGGAGGCCAGGGACCAGCTTTCAGTAGGTGGACCTCTCCTAAATCAAGAGAGCAGGAACAGGAACAATCTCTTACAAGAGCTTGCTCTGGGGAGTATAGTGATTATAGCAATCCCCAGAGTGTAGGTAGTTCTCCAATCCCCCAAACATGAGCCGAAACATCATGAAGGGTAGAAAAAGTCTGTTTAATGAGCACAAAGTTATTTCTTTTATACACATTTTCCCCACAAGGTTACCACCCACGTGGACCTTGTGGAGCACAGGACACAAAGGACACAAACCAATTAAAACAATGCAATAATGTCCGACACTCCCACATACAGCACACAAGCCCTCCCCTCTACCTGGGATAGAATTAAAGCAGCTAATACAATAACCTAATTATCCACAGGCAGAAAAACACACATTTTCCCCAAAGTCCAGAAAACACCCCAAAACATAACACATCCCCATAAATTATACATCCCTGAATAGCCCTGATCTGGGCGAACAACATATCCAAAAATTTATGGAAGTCATATTTGACCGACGCAAGCATGGCTTTCATGCCCAAAACAGTTCCACAGATTTAGGCTTTGCGGACGGTCTATCTTCTCCTCTATCCTGGAGATAATTGGCTTAAGTGGCTGTGGTAACTTAATTATCTCCAGGTACAGGAAATATCTCTAAGTCCGAAACTGTTACTAAAACCACATAAAAATACATAAATCTTATAATACAATGTTTAACATATATGTCCAACATATCCCAAGATAGCTTGGATCTGAGCGCTCAATATGTCTCATGTTAAAAGTGCACTATAGTACAAATAAGGGTGGGGTCAGAAAATAGCAAGGGCTGATGGGAGATTGAGGAGGGACAAAGCAGCCAGTTTAAACTGGTCTGGCAGTGTCCCTGGGACAACGCCCTGCTGGAGAAACAATAGGACAGGAAAAAGGCACATTTTCCCATTGATTTAAAGGGGCAGAAAAAATGTTTTAAAATCCAATATGCCCAAATAAAGCTTTTAACCCCATAAGGACCAAACTTCTGGAATAAAAGGGAATCATGACATGTCACACATGTCATGTGTCCTTAAGGGGTTAAAGGGCAATACATCCCAGGGGCCATAGTCACAGGGCAAGAGGATGGCAAGCAGGCCTCTCCAAATCCCAGTGACGAATGTGCTTTTGTCACAAACGTGGATGGTTTTTCCTTTTTCTTCGATGTGTTTACGGTCCATGTCTCTCGTCACACTATTCAGATTTTTTTTTGGTTTTCTATTCCTTTCTCAGCGTTAAAATTGCAAAATATGAAGCCTCCTGTCATGTTGTAAAATTGAAGATTATACTAACTTTAGTGTAATAATAATAATCTTAATTTTAGTAATGACAGGAGGCGAGTATTTTCTCACCCTGTTTTGTTATCCCTCCCTTTCTGTTCACTTTTTTTATATGTCTCACTGCGTTTACATTGATGATTTTATTTCCATTGGTTTGGAATTACATGATTGTTGTTCAGTTATCAGATTGTAGTTTACACGTTACTACTATGAAATGATGTATACAGTGTGTTACTTGGATTTCCACATTCATGACTATGTGTCTAAGCCTGTCACACATTCTCTTTTCAGTTTGATAAGTCCCTGAGATGTTTTGGTTGTTCGTCTGGAATTCTCGGGAAGTTTGCTCCTGCGGATGTTGGATTTAGGAGTTATTGTTATTGCTTGTTATATGCTTGCTTCTGCTTGATGTTCATCCTACTCTCTTGTGATTGGTTCTTTTTTTCTATGTGTTTCTTTGCTGCTGTAGAGCTAGTAAACAGATTATGCAAAATACTCGCTCCTTTCATTACTAAAATTAAAATTATTATAAAGCTAGTATAATCTTCAAATTTTTGCACTTTATAAGTCTTTTTGCAATAAATTACCTGGTGTGCCTGGACAATTTGTACATTATTCCATTGGATATTTGGAGAACTGGCCCTCCCTGTCTGGAGCACCCTGTTAAAAGTATTCCCCCTTTTTGTGTGTGCGTTGCTTTCTCCAATCTGATTATGAAAGAGCTATTGCTGCTCAGTTTCTAATCCCTGCTCCCACACTAGGGCAATTACAAATGTAATAAAGTAGGGGAGACATAATTATGATTGCATATTGTGTGACTAACATGTGTTACATGTGTAACGCGTATGTGCTTGAGAATCTGTTTTTCAATGAGTACCATTGTGCATGTGTGAGTGTACATTTGTGTGCATGTGTATCTGTGCCTGAAATGCATACCTGTGTCTACGTATCTCTGTGTCAGTGAACATGTGTTTTCTCTATGTCCAAGAGCATACGTATCCCCGTGTCTGGGAGCTGTTTGCATTGTGTGTACAGGGTGCTGCTTGTGGTCTTCATGCATTCTTAGTGTTTACGGCGAGGCTGTGTTGTGTGCATGAGGGGTGACTGTGTGAGCTGCACTTACTAACTAGATGATGGACACATATGACTAAATTCTCTCAACACATGAGCTTGCTCTGCTTACTAAATAGTTATTTTCCTTTAGACTTCAATGGTAGAATATCTATACAGTACATAGTAGAGTAAAACCTGCATCTGATAATTAAATCCAGCAAATATGTGAAAATTGTTTGTGAAAGGAAATTAAATAAAGAAAAACTGTTTAACCCCTTGAGGACGCTAGACGGTTCAGGACCGTCATCGGCATTTTTCCCTTGCCGACCGACGACGGTCCTGAACCGTCCTAAATTTAAAATGTACTTACCCGATCGCCGTCGTTCGGGCTGCCTGCAGCCCAGACAGTCTCCCCATGGCAGTTTAGGACCCCTGGGGCCATGTGATCGCCCAACAGGGCGACCACGTGGTCACAATAGGTGTCCTAGTCTCTGCCTGCAGGGGGACTGTCTCCCTGCAACTGTAAAATCATAAAAAAAATTAAAGTTATAGTTAATAAAAAAAAAATATTATTATATATGTGTATATATATGATATATAGACATATATTATACCTATATAATATATGTCTATATATCATATATATAATGTCATGCTAAGTGTATTTTTATATTAATATGTACATATATTAATATAAAAATACACTTATAATTAATTTACACACGTATATATATAATATATATAATAACTATATATATTGTATATATATATTATTATAAAATATGAATAATAAATAATTTAAATTAAATTAAAAAAATTAAAAATAATAATAAAAATTTAAAAAAATTATATATCTATACGAAATTTTATTCTAACTGTATTTTGATATTAATATATATATATATATTTATATCAAAATACACTTAGAATGAAATTGTATATATATCTATGTATATATAAATAAATAAAAAGATTGCGAACTATTCATATGTCCATATACAAAATTACATAAATAATTATATAAATATACACGTAGACTTCAAATATATAAATATGCATATATATTTAAATTCTACGTGCGTATTTATGTAATATTTTTACATAATTAAGTTATTTTATTGATTGCAATTTAAGGGACCTGCCTGCCAACCCAGGCCGAAAGTCCAGAGAATTTAATTTGCTATCACTGTATTTTACCCTGTAACGTTCTACGACACCCTAAAACCTGTACATGGGGGGTACTGTTTTACCCGGGAGACTTCGCTGAACACAAATATTAGTGATTCAAAACAGTAAAACATATCACAGCGATGATATTGTCAGTGAAAGTGACTTTTTTTGCATTTTTCACACACAAACAGCACTTTTACTGATGATATAATTGTTGTGATACATTTTCCAGTTTTGTAAAACTAATATTTGTGTTCAGCAAAGTCTCCTGAGTAGAACAGGACCCCCCATGTACAGGTTTTATAGCGTTTTTGAAAGTTACAGGGTCAAATATATGGGTCAAATATTTTTACATTGAAAATGGCCAGGTTGGTTACGTTGCCTTTGAGAGCGTATGGTAGCCCAAGAATGAGAATTACCCCCATGATGGCATACCATTTGCTAAAGAAGACACCCCATTTGCAATACCTTGGGTTATGTCCAGTCTTTTTTAGTAACCACTTAGTCACAAACACTGGCCAAAATTAGTGTTCAATTTAGTTTTTTACTTTTTTCACACACAAACAAATATGAACGCTAACTTTGGCCAGTGGTTGCGACTAAGTGGCTACTAAAAAAGTCTGGACATACCCCATATTGAATACCCTGGGTTGTCTACTTTTAAAAAAATATGTACATGTGGGGTGTTATTTAGCAATTTATGACAGATAATAGTGTTACAATGTCACTATTGATACATTTTAAAAATGTATGTTTTGAAACCGCAATATCCTACTTGTACTTATAGCCCTATAACATGCAAAAAAATAGCAAAAAGCATGTAAACACTGGGTATTTTTAAACTCAGGACAACATTTTGAATCTATTTAGCAGTTTTTTTCATTCGCTTTTGTAGATGAGTAAAAGATTTTTCACATAAAATTCAAAAAACGTGTATTTTTTAAAATTTTTCATCATATTTTTTCATTTTTTTTAAAATTAAATTACATGAGATTATATAAATAATGGTATGTAAAGAAAGCCCCTTTTGTCCTGAAAAAAACAATATATAATTTGTATGGGAACAGTAAATGAGAGAGCGGAAAATTACAGCTAAACACAAACACCACAAAAGTGTAAAAAGATGCCTGGTCGCAAATGTACAACATCGCAAAAACAGTCCGGTCCTTAAGGGGTTAAAATTGTTTAATTAATAACATAAACGTATTTAACTTTGCCTTTTGTATCCTTCAACTAGAATCAAAACGGCATCCTCTATTAGAAAGTCAAATTTAATATTACAGTGTGAAATAAATAAAGTAACAATTTTCTAACTGAATGAAACTGCTTTGGAAACAATTAGGTCAGCCTCTGATTTAACTGCACGCTTTGTGAGGGAGAAAATAGATTTCAACAGAGAATTAATGAACTTAAACAAAGATGCTAGTGTTTTATTTTCTGTAGCTATGTCTGGAGCTACATTTCAAGGCTGAGACTGATAAAAAAAAAGTTTTAGTAATTATTGTTCTATGGAAAGGCACTGTGAGAAAATGTCCACTTACATCAGACAGAGCTGACCTCATATCCCTGGTAACACCATCTACAGGAGGACAGGCTGTAATCCTGGGAAGACACAGAATGAGAAAAAGTAAAACATACTCAATTATTTACACAATTTTCTCCAGGGAAGAAAAAAACATTATACCAGCATTAGGGTAAAAGTACAAACTACAAAAAGCTATGCTTTCAAGAATCAGCAAAACACAAACTAATGACTGTTTTTGTGTAACTTTTCACCAGCCAGCCACTGCTCGCTAAAATACCTGCCTCTCTTCTTAGCAAGCAGAGACTGGTTACCTACTGCAACATTTTAACAGTAGCCACAAGGGACTACTGAAAACTAGCCACTAAGTAGCAGCTAATGAGCCCCATTATTTTCTACGGGAGCCTGGGTATGATGGGTGAGAGAGTGCTGTGTATGGTGTGTGTGAGAGTGCTGTGTGTGAGAGTGTGTGAGAGTGCTGTGTGTGATGTGTGTGAGAGTGCTGTGTGTGAGAGTGATGTGTGTGATAGTGCTGTGTATAAATGTTAGAATGGATTGTGTGTGTGTAGGGGGGGGGTAAATTAACAAATAAAATAAATAAGCAGGCATTATGTCCCCCCCCCTCCCTTCTTACCTTTAGCCTGGGAGGGGGAGGACCGGCACGGTGGTACGAAACAGAGAGAAGGGGTGAGGGGGAGACCGGCACTCGCACGCCATCCCTGGTGGTCCAGTGGTGAGTGAACTCTAGTCTGCGGGCTAGAGTTCACTCTCGCGAGATCAGCACGTTGCCATGTCAATGCTCCGGATGTCGCGAGAGGAACCCGGCGGAGCTGCAAGATAGAGCTCCGCCAGTCCTCTCCCTCCCTCCCTCCCTCCCCAGCCACAGATCTATTTAAATGGGCCGGTGAGGGAGATCTTTGATCTCCCCACCGGCCCGTCGTGGCAAACATCGGGCCGGCGCTCGGATAGTGCCCGGCCGGCGCTGCACAGACCGGCAGGGGTTGTCCTGTGACCTCCCCTGCCGGCTTTGGCCCATGGCCACCGCGGCCCACCAGGCATTTGCCCGGTGTGCCTGATGGCCAGTTCGGGCCTGCTGTGAGGTGTTCTTCCCGGTAACAGGGGTAATAATAATAATAATAATAATCTGGTTAATTAATATAGGCGAGGAGCCCATTGATCGTGCGTCTGCTCAAGTCGGTCTCCAGGCTCTACCCCCTATTGGCTGTTTTTAATAGCGAAAGCTTACAGCAGATATTTACCTATTTAATTTTATGATTGTAATGAGACCATTATTTTTGAAGCAATGGTAACCTCCAAAAGAGTCACAACCAAAAAGTGTATTTTTATACATATGTACATACATGTATGCTCTTTTATCTAGTGTCCTATTAAGCATGGAATGATATCTATTACAGTTTATTTCCCTGGCATACATTTTGGTAAAATTCAGATCATTAAATTATATGAATTTGCCATGCATTATGTTGTTCTGAGATGGACTCAGTTAATTTCTTATGAATTACTCTAAAAAGAACACATATATACATAAAAGATTAGTGGCTGTGTAAGTTGTAAGAGGGGAAAAAGGCTTAAATAGATCGGTGACCTAAAGGGCCCTTACAACCAGGAGGGACTGGGAATCATAACTCCTATGTAGTTTTCTTCAGTAACTCTCTTTGCACTTCAACAGGTTAATAAAGAAAGCAACATTGTTATGAGAAAAAAAAAAACAGTATTTTTTTTGGAAGAAACAGGCAACCAGAGGCTGTAAAGAAGACAATAAGAAGTGCAAGAAAAAAAAAATGTGATAGATGTTCACTTGGCAGAGCAACTCCCTGGAGAAAGAAAAAGTTCTAAATGTAATTAATCTTTCCAATGTAGTTTTGACTCAAACACAAATTGATGTTCTCTACAAAGGTCTTGCTCTTAGTCCTTTTCAGTTTAATTTGTGTTCAGCAGGGATAACCGAATAGGAACAACTGCTAAATTGAAGTGATGCTTTTTTTTGTCAGCAAGCTAGAGGACAGATATAAAGGGAAAAATGCAATTATAAAGGAAAAACAACACAATGCCACATCTTGAGATGGTGAAAACCAGGTCATAGTAGCATGGCTTTTGCCAAATGAAAGTCCATCAGCGCTATCTAATCCTATTGAGGAACAGGTCCCTTATTTACAAGTCATGGAACAGTTCAGCCTCTTCTGTATAGATATTAGAAAAGAAAAACATGAAAAGGAAACAGCGCCAAGTCCTGACCTAATACAAAATATCAGTGCAGTAGAAGTCAGCTGCTATGTAGAATAGTGGGCCATTCAATCCTTATTTCATCCTGACTTGAAAGTTAACAAGGTATCTACATAATGTTGTTTGAGACTAGTGTCTCTGACTCAGTTAGATCCCTTATCAATAGGTGCCCACCAAATACTGCCGAAGAGCACGCTGGAATCTGCACAGGAAGCATGGGCTATCACCTCAAAGTCTGGACAAACTCTTTGGAGTAAAACGGAGATGCAAGATTGTACTAGCAAGACAGTCTTTTCTGAATCACAGTAAGTCCTCTACAATGTCCTCAACAAGGTTAAATTCCAGGACCACCACAATCAGTGAATACAGTACTGCCCCTCCATAGACAGTCTCTAAATGCATTTGAAAGTGCTGTAATGGACTGCTTCAGTTTGTCCAAAGGACCTTCTGTCAGGATCAAGACAGGGATCCAACACGCAGTGTACTAAAAACTATAAAGACGTGTACCGGACCATAGAGTGGCCGGACTAACGTCAAACAAACAAAGAATGGTCAGGGACAAGCCGAGGTCGAGGGAACGAGAAGACAGGTAAGCGAAAGCCGAGCCGAGTACAAGGATAGGAGAGGGAAGCAAGGTCAGAATACAAGCCAAGTCAATAACCGAAGAAACAATGAATATAAACGCAATGAGGGAACAGACAAGCTGAAACCACGACGGGGCAATGACTCACTGTAAGTGAGTACCTTTTATACCCTGCCTCTTTAATTGATGTCCACTCCCCTAAAACGTCCTGGTTTGAGATTCCCCACGGGTCGTGACGTCATTGCGCTGCGTCATAAAAGGGGGCGGGGCTATCGCGGCCGGCGTCCAAAGTGCCGAAATTGCTGGAGAAGAAGGAGGCTTGAGTGGCAGGTACCATGACACCTTCCTTCTAGTACAGGAGAAGCAGGCCTAAATAACTGAATCTACATAAGACTGCAATGCTTTTAGGCCCATCCACTCAGTGATCCAGCATACAGCAACATTCTGTGCTTGCTGCAATGTTATTTTTGTATGTGATAGCATACAATTCAACTCGCTGGATACCTTGTCAGATGGCTGAAAGGTGATCTACTTCAGATTTAGTACTGCAAACAGTTTGAGTACTTACCCTGAGATGGCACCAGGGCTCCCCTGGCACCATAACCACTACAGCATATATTTTGTAGTATGTGGACCCTGGTTGGGTAAGCTCTATCCCTGTTGAATGAAACAGGCTGTGGAGAAAAAAATATGTGGTTACGATGCCAACAGTACCCAGGCACCCCCACCCCATTGTACCATTCCATGTACCCCTGAATGCCTTTGTAGCCCCCCTGTTGAGACAGGAAGGAGAAGATGGATAACTAGAGAACATTTTAGTGTCTGTGTGTATCTGTGTATGTATGCATGTGCCCTGCAAAGTTATCAAGCAAACCTAGTAAGTTATGCTTCAAAACTACACAAAGGCCAAGGGAAGATACATTTTTCCACCTGAGAATAAGTTTGAAAATGGAGGTTCAACGGTAGAGGTAGAATACAACTTTGCTACTTATACCGCTGTGTTCCAAAATTCTCCATACCATTAGAAAGCCTCAATACAGCATAAATAAAAGGCGTTAAATAAATTCAGATATTATAAAATACTAGATTGTAAATGTTATAATATGTAATATCACTTTAAATAATCTATATCTCTATTACAGGTACTTAATTGTATATCCTAGTTTAATTTATACATTTTTCAAAAGTCTCCTCTCTTGATTGGTTCCTTTGTGCCCCTGTCCCCCTCCCCCCCACCCAAAACAAAGGGAAAAAGAGAGATAAAAAATACATTTTAGCTATGATTGTGTAATGTTTTAACATATTTAATTTTGTTAATATTTAATAATCTGTTTAATATTTGATTACTTTCCATTTCTATTTAAATTTGTGCATTGAGTTGGGCTTACCTTTCACTTTCTATACAAAGACAATTTCAAGTCAATTATTTACATGGAATACTGTGCACTGGAAGACGTGCATTATGGATTAATAGTACCTAACACCTGCCTAGCATCTGTTTATATAACAGCATCTGGAAAATGGATGGGAATTATATTGACCAGTGAAGATAATAATCCTTCCATTGTGTGGTGCTGTTATCTTAACCATGTTATATTTACAAATGTTGCTATTGAAAAAATGTGTATAAATATTAACCTTATATGTATGCACTTAGTTGGTTCAGACTGTGTTGCTCTCTTCATTGTGATAAATAATGGGACAGGTGAGCAATATGCTTTGCTGTGTTTGCATTAAAACCAGGACAGTAGAATGAATTGACACATTTCTGGTAGTGTTGTTTTTCATCTATGATGGATGTATTTATGCAGCTTTAGCATATAGGAATAGAAATGTGTATTTCTAACTCTTTAGTGCCCTGGTTGCCATTTAGGTCCCTGACTACCACCTGTAGGTTGCAAAAAGGTAGCTTTACTTAGCTTCTCTCCTTCACAGTGCCAGTTTCCACGCTGCTCTCCCACCTCCTTTGCTGAGATTATCGAGACAGATGATCAATCCAATCCAGTACTCATAGGAAAGCATTAGGAGACAAATGCATATGCACAGAAAAATGCAGCACTGCACCAATCAGATGGTCTATCTGATTGAAATAGCAGTGTTTTACTTTGCTATTTTGGAGGAAGCGCCTCTAATGGTTGTCTGAATGACAGCCACTAGAGGCATTTAATCCATGCAATTAAAACATTGCCATTCTGCAGTAAGGCAGGGTTGAAATGGAGGAACAAGGCACCCAGACCACTTCTTTGAGATGAAGTAATCCGGGTGCCTATAGTGCCCCTTTAATAAGATCAATAGCATGTGTTCTAGAATAGCCAGTTGTGCAACAATAGGGGCCAGAGAAATGCAATTGCAACAGAGTCTGCAAAGCCCCTACTACATTCCCATCTTCTGTTTTTTTTCACAGACTATGCTATTAAAAATGTAGGTCTCAAAGGCTTAAAGGGAAACTACAGGCTCGGAATGCAAAATTGTATTCCTAGCACTATAGCACCCTTTAGGGTTCCTTTCACTCGTGTGCCCAATCCTGCAGTGCAGTATGGCTTAACAGTCTCTTGCTGCCCCGACTTCAACTGACATTGGGAACCTAATTCTCATGAGCGGCAATCGCTACGATCGCATTAGGACAAGCATTGACTCATTGCTGGATGTCCTAATGCAGAGGGTGAGGACGTCCAGCATCAGTTAGGCGACCAAAAGTCACCTAACGACCTGGAAGAGCCTCAATGTAATTATTGCAGATTTTCAATAACTACAATTGCAGGGTTAAACTGACAGGGACGGTGCACCTAGGCCACTTCACTGAGCTGAAGTGTGTGCCTACAGTGTCCCTTTAAGAGTTCCTATTTAATTGCTGTCATGGTTAAATCTCTGTCAGCTTGGCAGTGTTGCTGGCTGCCTGGCCTCAAGAGAAAGCAATGCAGGTCCGTGTATTTGTGTTAGGATGTGTCTGCATAAAGTTACTGTGTTTGAGCTTTACTATGCACCTTGTATATCTCTGTATGTCTACTTGTGTATAATTATGTTGCTAATTACTGTGTTTAGTCAGAATATTATTATTTTATTACTATTTTATTATTTATATAGCACCTGCAAACTCCGTAGCACTGTACAGTATAAAATTAGCTTACAGTTTATGAGTATTCAAAGGAACACTATACTGTCAGGAATACAAACATGTATTCCTGACCATATAGTGTTAAAACCACCATCTAGCCCCCCTGACCTCCCTGGTCTCCCCTTGCCTCCCTAAATATAGTAAACTCTGGTGTTAAAAACACCATCTAGCCCCCCTGGCCTCCCCGTGCCTGACTAAATATTTGACCTGCTGTCTGCTGATATTATCAGAAGTGGTGTACTGAGCCAATCACAATGCTTCCCCATAGGATTGAGTGAGACTGTTAAGGAGGCAGATCGGGGCAGAGCCAGCACAAGTCAAACACAGCCATGACCAATCAGCATCTCCTCATAGAGATGCATTGAATCATTGCATCTCTATGAGGAAAGTTCAGTGTCTGCATGCAGAAGGTGGAGATACTGATGGCAGTGCTGCTCACTTTGCAGCACTGTCCCAGGATTTACTTCTAGCAGCCTTCTGAGAAGTGGCTACTTGTAGACATCTGAGGGGTGGAGTTATCACTAGGCTGTAATGTAAACACTGCATTTTCTCTGAAAAGACAGTGTTTACTGCAAAAAAACTGAAGGTAATGATTATATTCACCAGAACAACTGCAATAAGCTATCGTTGTTTTGGTAACTATAGTGTCCCTTTAAGGTAGGCAGATTAAGTAAGGACACTTACTTAAAGTGGTCTGATGGAATTAGAACCTGTGTTTCCTAGTTCTAAGGCAGTGACATTATTACTGCTCTTAAATGAAGAAGGACACAGGCAACACTCCGTGAACAGGTAAGTTTTATTGGTGGGATCACCACTTCACAAAATTGCAACGTTTCGGCTCAACAAAGCCATAATCATGCATAAAAAATACACAGTAACACATGTGCTTAAATAACCACAAACCAATTAATTACAATTAATAAACGATACCACATGTTAAACTAACATATATTTTAAGTAGAAGGTAAAACCTGAAGTCTTGCATCACAGTATACAACATTTCCTAAAGGTATATCAACCTATATGATATAATTTATGATCTATTCCTGACTTATGATGGATAAACATTCTAAAAACTAATAGATCTCAGAAGAAATGGATTTCAGCAAAAAAGATATATGTACATTTAGTTCATCTGAATTAAAAATAAATACGATATCCTTCAATGGACATGTAATACACATGATACCATGACAAAGATGAATATGAAAATCACTAGTAATATTAATACACTATGAAATATGCCGTTAATAATCTCTCCGCAAATAAGCGCAAAAAGATAACTTCTATATCAATAAAACAGTGTATAATAGAAAAATATATTCAAAATAGAAAACCCCAATCATATACGTAAATCCAAAAATTCCTCTCAAGTAGCCATCATTTTAAGATGAGTCTAAGAGGGTACAATGTCACTTCGGATAGCACAAAACACGATTGGGAAAAAAAGAAGTAAACTAAAATTCCCTATTAAGCCCCTTGGGCCATAAGGTGTCCAAAGTATGTATCCAAAAGGATTCTTTCCACCTGAAAACGTAGTTGGGATATATTATGATTATGTTCTAAAAAATGTGCTGATATAGGAAGCTCTCTTTGTTTAGTTCTAATGGCAGATTTATGCTTATTTAAAGAAGGTCATACGGACACTTAAGAGCATAAACAATATAGGTGTATAACACATATGTTAGTTCAAGGGTAGGCAACCTACGGCACTAGTGCCATGCACAGCACTCGAGGTGTCTTTGCACGGCACTCAAGGCTGCTAGGGTCAAACAGGCTCTGGCCTATCAGGAGTCTCAGTAAAACTTAAGATATCTGCTAATACGAAGAGGTGGTGAAGGACAATCCTCAATTTATGCAGTGCAGCACATAGCACTTGTGAATGGAAATCCACTTGGTAGTAGTGCAGCCTGCTGTTGCAGCTCCTGTCCTTGACATGTACCTGGCCGGCCTAGTCCCCACTCAACCCCAGAGAAGCCACCCACACTGCTCGATATACACAGAGCTGCAGGATAACCCTCCCCTCATACAAATAATACGGCAGCCCACACACAAACATACACACAATCCCCACAAACGCAACAATCCACATACATGCACACAACCCCACATGCAATAACCCAAACAGCCCCCACACACTACCAAACACACAATGTGACATATCCATCCACACACACACAGTGGCGGCTCTAGACTTGGCGAGGCCTTAGGTGAAACTCATACATGAGGCCCCCACTAACACCATTATTGGAAAAAAATATCAGTTGACTTGTGTGTGTGTAAGAAGCTGTAGATATATTGAAGGGGAAGCTTGCAGTACTGGATATAGAGAACTAGTCTTTGTATACATTGTTGCATTGTCTACCTGTGTGTGCGCCTGAGAGTGTGTGTCTGGCAGTGAGTATCTTTGTATATGTATGTATGTTTCTCTGAGAATGTGTATGTTTGTGTACTGCCTGTGGCCTTTGGCATTAAGTTCATGGCGAAGCTATGTTTTATGACAGTGTGTAGAATGATTGCCTTTAGGGGGTGACAGGGTGAGTAAAGGAGTAACTGTGGCAGGGTGAGTGTAAAAGAGCAGGAGGGTGCCAGAGTGCAGAGAGTGGTGCCTGTGTGTTTAGAGGGAGAGATAGTGTGTATGGAGGTGGGTGACAGAGTGTGTAGGGAAAATGACATAGTGTGAGGGGGTGACATAGTGTAGGGAGGTGGCATAGTGTGAGGGGGTGACAGAGTAAGAAGGGGGTGACAGTGTGAGAGGGTTACATTAGTGTAAGGGGTGTGAGAGTAAGAGGGGGTGACATTAGTGTGAGGGGTGACATTAGTGTGAGAGGATTACATTCGTGTAAGGGGTGTGACAGAGTAAGAGGGAAGAGACCGAGGGGGGTGACAGCGTGAGAGGGAGGGTGACAGCATGAGAGGGAGGGTGACAGCATGAGAGGGAGGGTGACAGACTAAGAGGGGGTGACAGAGTAAGAGGGGGGGAGACCTAATGTGTGAAGGGGGAGACCTAGTGTGAGGGGGGGGAGACCTAGTGTGAGAGGGAGGGTGACGTAGTGTAGGGGGGTGACATAGTGTTAGGGGGGTGACAGGGTGAGAGGGGTGACATGGTAAGGTGACAGAGTAAGGGGGTGACATAGTGTGGGGGGTCACAGGGTGGGTGACAGAGTAAGAGGTGGGGTGACAGGGTGAGGTGGCAGGGTGAGAGGGGGTGACAGGTGGGGTGGCAGGGTGAGTGACAGGGTCAGATGTGGGGTAAGAGGGGAGGCAGGGTGAGGGGAGTGACAGGTGGGGTGGCAGGGTGAGAGGGGGTGACAGTATTAGGGCGTGACAGTGTGAGGTGGGGTGACAGTGTGTGGGGAGTGACAGGGCGAGGAGACAGAGTAAGGGGGGTGACAGTGTGGGGGTCACAGGGTGGGTGAAAGAGTAAGAGGTGGGGTGACAGGGTGAGGGGGTGACAGGGTGAGATGTGGGGTGAGAGTGGGGTGACAGGTGGGGTGGCAGGGTGCGAGGGGGTGACAGGTGGGGTGGCAGGGTAAGGGGGATGACAGATGGGGTAGCAGGGTGAGATAGGGTGAGGAGGGGGTGACAGGGTGAAGGGGGTGACAGGATGAAGATGGGTGACAGGGTGAGATAGGGTGAGGAGGGGGTGACAGGGTGAAGTGGCAGGGTGAGGGGGGTGACAGTGAAGATGGGTGAAAGGGTGGTGACAGGGTGAGATGGGGTGACAAGGTGAAGTGGCAGGGTGAGGAAGGGGTGACAGAGTGAAGTGGCAGGGTGAGGAGGGGGTGACAGGGTTAAGTGGCAGGGTGAGGAGGGGGTGACAGGGTGAAGTGGCAGGGTGAGGAGGGGGTGACAGGGTGGGAGGGGGTGACAGGGTGAGATAGGGTGAGGGGGGTGACAGGGTGAGATAGGGTGAGGAGGGGGTGACAGGGTGAAGTGGCAGGGTGAAGGGGGGTGACAGGTTGAAGGGGTCAAAATGTACTTTTTTCCCTGGTGGTCCGGTGGGGTCAATCTGTCCCTGGTGGTACAGTGTCCTGGATGGCTCCCTGGTGGTCCAGTGGGCTTTCCGGTCTGCACCTCCGCCGGATGCAGAGCTGCAGACCACATGGGGAATGTCTTGCGATCGCCATTCAGAGCATTGCTGTTGTAACCCGCGGCAACGCTCTGGCTGGAGATCGCGAGATATCAGTCTGCAGCTCACACCCGGCGGAGCTGCAGACTGAGGCCGAAAGGAGGGGCCTCGCACCCAGCACCCAGCGGCACAAAGGGCAAGCCGCCGGGCCCCCTCCTGTGTCGGGTCAGTCTGCCCTCAGGCGATTTAGGCGGCCGCGAGGCCCCTGACTGCGCGAGGCCTTAGGCGGCCGCCTAATTAGAGAGCCGCCTCTGCACACACAATCCCACAAGCAGCCATCATACACAGCCCAAATTCATAGGGACACGATACCACAAACTACTCATGAACATATACAATATAATAGCTCATATACGCACAAATACAACAATGCAAAGCAATTACAGTAAAAATAACAAGCAGAATATGGCAGCATACACACCTCAATTTAAAAAAAATAGGACCGGCACGCTACGGGACATCACAATCCTATATCGGCACAGCGCTGTTAAAAGGTTGCCTACCCCTGTGTTAGTTTAACATGTGGTATCAATTATTTTTTTTCCAATGTATCATTTTTATTGGAGTTTTGTCATAAAAATACAAGGGTATACATTTATCAACAGTATTGAGACATAAAACAAATTTCTATTAATCCATTTAGCGCTCCGATATTATTTATTTATCTTTACACATTACATTTAGTATTGAGACATAATACATGACTTTTGTGCAGACAGCATTTTGTGTATGTTGGCCAATTGTTTAATTCAGTATACATTGTATTAGGGATGTGCATGGGAAAAATATTCGGTTCGGCATTCCGAAATTCGAGACTTTGGAACTTTGGCACTTCGGTTTCGGCACTTCGGAAGTTCTGCACTTTGGGACTTCGGCACTTGGGGTAAGTATAGGGTTATGGGTAGGGTTAGGCATAGGGTTAGGGTAAGGTTAGGGTTGGTCTGGAGTAGGGTTAAGGGTAGTGTTAGGGTAGGGGTAGGGTTATGTTAGGGTAGGGGTAGGGTTATGTTAGGGTAGGGATAGGGTTATGTTAGGGTATGGGAAAGGGTTGAGTTAGGAGCAGGGTTAAGGTTAGGAGTAGTGTTAGGGTAGGGGTATGGTAGGGTTAGGGTTAAGATTAGGGTTAGGGTAGACTAGGGATAAGAGTACAATTAGGGTAGGGTTAGGAATAGGGTTACGGTTACCCTACTCTAACCCTACCCTAACCCTAGCCCTCCCCTAACCCCAACCCCAAGGGTTAAGGGTAAGGTTAGGGGTAGGGTTAGGTGTAGGGTTGAGTTGGGAGCCAGGCCAGGTTTAAGAGTCGGGTTATGGTAGGGTTAAGGTTAGGGTAGGGTTAGGAGTACAGTTAGGGTTAGGGGTCAGGGTAGGGTTAGGAATAGGGTTAGGGTTACCCTACTCTAACCCTACCCCTAACCCTACTCCAACCACTAACCCTACCCCAGCCCCTAACCCCAACCCTCTCCTATTTTGCCACTTTTCATAAATCCAAAGCACTTTGGCATTTCTGAAATTTGCACTTCGGCAATTCGGTTCGGTTTGGCATTCCAAAATTCGGCACTTTGACAATTCGGTTCAGCATTCCGAAATTTGGCACTTCAGAAATTCGGCACTTCGGACATTCAGACATTCGAAAGCATCCGAATGTCTGAATTTCCGAAATTCGGCCGAATTTGCATTCGGAACGAAACAAATTGAACATGTCTAAATAGTATTCCATTAGTACTTGTCGTTGCCGACAGGAGAGCAGGAGCATTGATTAATAGACATTGAGATACGGGCACATCATTGGGCGGGTTCGTACATAAGGGAAACTTGGTTCGTTAAGTATACGTTATGACATCCTACATCGATAAGTACGATACTCAGCATTTGTGGTCTGCAAACGTATTCACACTAGTCACTGCATTTGCCTTAGATTTGTCCTGTTGATAATTATAGTATACAGAAACCATCTTTGGGGGAAACCTGGGTAGTTAACGGTGGAGGGAGATTGAGGAAGGGGGAGTGTTGCCCTGAGCTATGTGGCCGAGCTTTTATAGTTTTATAGTGGTGTAGTTTTATAGTTTGCTGCGGACTTGTGAATGGACCTTTAGGGCCTCCCATCCCAAGGTTTCTAGGATTCAGTTTACGCTCATTGATCTTCTGCCTCAGATTGCTGGGTATGGTGTTGCCTGGACAGCCAGCTGGTCCAGTTTTTAGTGTGAAGGTTAGTTTTTCCCTTTAACCGAGCAGCCATGTCCTCATTTAAGTATGTCCTCTCTACTCGTTGTAGGACCTCCTTAATTGAAGGCGGTTTCGGATCTTTCCAATGATTCGCAATACTAATTTTGGCAGCTAGTAAAATGTGAGTGATTACCACCTTGTCAGGGGACATATGGATTTCTGGTGCCAGATGAAACAAGTAGTTTTCAGGGCGGATGGGAAATTTTACCGCAGTTGAGTCAATAATAACTTTCTCTACTTGTGTCCACAGACCAGTCAGGATGGAACAGTCCCAAAAGATGTGTTTAATGGATCTCGT
The DNA here is from genome assembly GCF_036172605.1 of Pelobates fuscus. Classification (NCBI taxonomy): domain Eukaryota; kingdom Metazoa; phylum Chordata; class Amphibia; order Anura; family Pelobatidae; genus Pelobates; species Pelobates fuscus. Next base: position 92,971,129 of record NC_086317.1, on the reverse strand, counting down.
GGCCTGATTGCATCTCCAGCATAGTTGGGAGGCATTGGGATATATATTAGCTATTCTGGCGGGAACCAAATACCATCTCATCAATGTTTTGCAAAATGCTTCCCGGTGAGATAAGCTACTGGAGGAGGCCTTTACAATTTGTAACGATTGTAACCAGAGCAGCAGGGGAAAGCTCTGCCCAATATCATTTTCCCATTGTAGCATATACTTGTGCTTGACCAATGTATCTGCTGCGCTAAAAGCATTGTAGAATGCCGATAAGGGTTTGTATTTTTTCCGTTGCCCTGGGCAGCACAAGCCAAATGTTCTTAGGGGAGGGTTGTATATCTTTTGTATTTGCATTTTTTGTATGAGATAGGTAAATATGAGGGGCAGGGAGAATTCATTGAGTAGGTTTGGGAAATCTTTGAGGCCCTGGTATCATTTATTAATTGTAATTAATTGGTTTTGGGTTATTTTAGCACATGTGTTACTGTGTATTTTCTATGCATGATAAAGGCTCTGTTGAGATGAAATGACGCAATTTTTTGAAGTGGTGATCCCACCAATAAAACTCACCTGTTTGGTCACAGAGGATGGTGGATTCAGCGGTGTTCTTCCCAGACATGGAACACCTCCTTGACCTTAAGCCAGAGCTTGAATGCGGTACTTGTGTGCAAGGTTCCTTGTTTTTGTATTATTACTGCTCTAACCAACCAATAGATATCTTTTTTTGACAATCTTTATTTAGAATTTTCAAAAACAAGGAAATTACCATATGAAGAATAAGGAAGGTGGTATCATCACATTTTCACACTTAAGTAATAATATACAGATTGCGGTCAAGTATACAGAGGTCTACGAAGTCGATTAGTGATAGATTGCCCTGATACATAAACATTAACATAAAAAAGAAGTAGGTACTTATCCTGGCCAAGTGGTTTGTGTGGGTTTTATCTATGGGGGCTTAACCTGCCCCGTAATATGGGGTATGGAGTGTGGCCTTCTGGATCTGTTGTATTATTACTAGCTGTCATATCACACTGCGATTGAACTGGTCCTTCCTGGTATAGGTGACCGCATTGTGTTCAGCGCCATGTTTGGTGTAGGGAGGTCAGTTTTGGTCACCTTCATATGGTAGGGCAGTGTGATTGGAGGCCCGATGTTAGTGTAGCTACTATTGTTGCAATAGGCTGTATTCCGGATAACTGAAAGAAGCCAAGGTTGTGCTATCAGGGCAACTGTGTGTGGAATATCTGATCTAGTCTGTGCTGACTTCATCTATATGTGAGGTAACTGGTCCTCGCCGGGTACCTATGTTCCTACTGACTCTGTGGGTCCTCTTGGTGTGCTATGGGGGTTTATGCCTTTGTGGGGAAGTATCGTTTAGCTGTATACTTCATGTTTGTCTAACCTTTAACAGGGCGGTTCGCGAGTTGTATCTTTGGAGCCTCTTTGTCCCTATTTAACTGTGTATACCACTATGTGTGTGTGATACATTCCGACTGTGGAGGTTGTTACTCCTCTCCGTCCTCTCCTGAGGAGCGGTGTGAGGGGTAGACCGACCAATAGATATCTTGCTAAAATATACTGCCTCTTCCTGTGAGCCCCCACACTGTGTGCTCTCAATCATTGTTAAACCCTTCACCTCAAAACAGTTTAATACTAAATGAAAGCACCGGGAGACTCATTTCAATCAGAGGAAGCAGTTACAATGAGTGTCCCTTTATATAAAATGAGTGTCCCTTAATGTGAAAGACATTTTTTAATTAAGAATATGAATAAGGTCTTTTTGTCCTCAGTTTTGTGTGAGTAAGATTTAAAAGATTTTATGTGATTGTAGGTAATATATACAATGAACAAGTACTAAATGCTATATTTGTATCTTGTGTCTGGAGTGCATTGCTTTAAAAGAGTCTTGTATTTCATGCATTATGGCATTGAAAGAAAAAAGTATTTATTTGATGTTTTCTACTGTAAATTATGTAATGTATATCTCTTAAGTGCAATAACAGATTTCTCCAGGTCAAAAGTACACATCTCAAGGATTCATACCATTTAGTCATAAATATGACATTAGTATTATCTTAAACGGGTGTTACAAATATCCTTAGTCCTCTTTTCTTCAATAATATATATAAACAGTAAAGGAGTCTTAAGTCTCTCACTGAAAGATCACATTGGATGTATATCAATGTCTATTTTATCTCAGATCCCTTAACTTTCATATGGAATCTGACCAGAAAATTGAGTTACCTGTTCCCAAAAGACATGCCATCAAAGATTTGCCAGTCCAGACTTCCTGTTATGGCTCCAGACAGAGGCATTAGTAGATAACAAGTACACCTGCAACTGGAGTTCACAGAAAAAGCTGGATTACCTCTCAGTTGTCCCCTCATGAAGGGGCATGGTTTATTGAACAAAACCATCATTAATTCAGCAAAAGGTGCTTAGAGTATCCCTTAAAAGTAACATGCTAACGTTGAGAATACAAATATGTATTCCTTAAGTTAGAGTGTTTTTCTAATTATGTTTGTTTATGCCCCATCTCTTAATTAGTTAAAGAAAGTAGTTTTACTTACCTTTTTTCTTCTTGCGTGCTGGTCTCTCCATGGCCTCCAGCAGGACTGCTCCTGGAAGGGCCTCCGAGGTGTCCATAGAACACAATGTAAACATTGCTGTTTCTTAGAAAAGGCAGTGTTTGCATTGCTATGGCTGTAGGGACATTCTCTTTGCCTCAGAACCATTACAATAAGCTATAGTGGTTCTGGTGCTTAGAGTAGAGTGCCTTTAATAAAAGCGGCAGAATCACCTCACTGACATGTTATATATAAACTTAAAACTATATATTGTTAAAAGCACTATTTAGCTGCATGCCCCCTACCCCCCATTGAATAAGTAAAAATCTTACCTTTAATCCAGTGCCATGCAGGTCCGCCAGTGCTGGCTCCAACCCCGATCCACCTCCTTGGTTGAGATCATCAGAAATGACCATCTCAGCCAATCCAATGCTTTCCCTTAGGAAAACATCAGAAGGCTATTGTAAATGCGCGGCAAAAAGCCATGCTGACCAAAGAGCATCTCCTCATAAAGATATATTGACTCAATGCATCTCTATGGGGAAAGTTCAGCGCCTCCATGCAGAGCGTGGAGACACTGAACGTTAGTGCTGCACCCAGGAAGCACCTCTATTGGCTGTCTGAGTGACTGCTACTGGAGGCGTCCCTAGGGAGCAATGTAAATACTGCTTTTCCTCTGAAAAGGCAGTATTTACAGCAAAACGCCTGCAGGGACTGACTATATTCACCAGAACAACTACATCAAGCTCAGGAGTTTAGGTGACTATAGTGTCCCTTTAAGCTAGCTTTAACCAATAAAGATAACTATAAATGTTAAAATACTGTGAATATTGCTAATGTATTCAAATTTAACTTCTATTAATATCAAATTTAAAAAGAAAATAACTTGAAAGAAAGTATATACCAAATTAAATTGTATCCTTCTCAATGTAAATACAAAGAATACTTTTTAATGTACAGATACTCATTAACCTTGTATATGTCTCACGTAGAAAGAAGTGGTCTATCTACTAGTAGCTACATGTGGAGATTACTAAATTTCTACAAATGTAATGTTAGCAATAGAAAAGTATCTGATGAGGGAAACCCATCCACCCAGTTTACTCTTGGTGTCAGTACATGGTTACACACTGTCCTCTATTTTGCTGTTTCAAACAATCACGGTAACCTTTCTTAGAATGGTGTACCCCTGCTTATACACAACACACAAATACACTTGCAGCAGACTTTTAGAAGTCTGCTGCAAGTTGCCTAATTGCCACCTCTATAATATTTAGTGTATTCCTGCTAAGCAGGTATTCTAGAACGCCATCCCATACATGTGAAATAAGTTCGAACTTCAGTTTTCTTTCTACCTTTTTGCTGACATATGTTCATGTTTTAAGTTTTTTCAGTGAGTCCTGGAGTTTGATCACATACTCTACCACAGGAGTATCTGAAATGGTGAACCCCCTCCTAATTATCCTAGAACAATCTGAGCAGTCTCTGCACTTTACGACCATGGGGAAGTTCAAAGGAGGAGAACCCAGTGGATTCCTGCATAAACTCTCCATAAGCAAAGAGTAGGTGAAGAAAGTATCTTTCACAGTCTTTGTCTTCAGACTCCACAAATGTATACAACATGCCTTTTAAGGTGCCATTGAAATGCAAACATAGTGTCACAGGGTCGTACCTCAACTTACAGGAATGGTGAATCCCACAAACAGAGGTACTAGATAGATGTATTACCGGGCCTTAGAGTGGACGGATTTAATGTAAAAAAGATAAAAACAAAGTCAGTATTAGCCAAAGTCTGGAATATAGAGATACGGATAAACAGAATAACAAACCAGGTCAGGATACTAGAAATACTCAAGGTAAGAAACAAGGCGGGTCAGGATACAAGAAAAACACAAAGTCAAATACAAGCCATGGTCAATCTCAGAATATATCAAGAGAGACCTACTAGAAGCACTAACATGTAGCCAGAAACCATGCTAGGGCAAGACATAGGGGCCCAAATTAGCATTGTATACCCTCACAATTGTTGTGATTGTAACAAGCAGGTTGATGAACCACGCCCTAAAAACAATCAAATTAACAAAAATGTTTCTGCGACTCCAAAATATTTAATAATGGGATTGCTTGAATGACACGGTCACTTTAAGGGTTGGTGTGACGTCACAGCATTTTAGAATGGCGTCTGTTAGGCACTCGATTGGTGTGGTCACATGGAGAAGAGAGAGACTTACCTGGATCCTGTCCATTAACAAAAAGACCGCCGGGCGCTGTAGTTCCACGTCCCTAAATAGCTTCACCTCTGACCACATCATGATTGACACGAACGTGGGTGCATTGTCACTTAATCGACACGCACGCACATTCTTGGGTCAAAGGACCCATTCCAACCAATCAGGAGTGTTTTAGATATATTTAAACCCTTATGCGTTTGTACTCTGTCATGGTTTCTACTTTTGTAGGAGGTGTGAAATTCACAAGGATGAGACCATGCGCCTGTCTGGAAGGCATGAGGGCAGTGGGTGCCATACTTTTTATATGAACAGGGGGAAGGGAAGCAGCATATACAATAGAGCAATATAATATTGGATGACAAAAGTAGTAAATGGTGTCCCTTAGGGATCTGTTGTGGGACCACATCCACTTAACATATTGATAAATCTTGAAATAGACATTGAAAGTCATGTTTCAATGTTTGCAGATGACACAAAAATGTGTAAAGTAATACAATGTGAGCAGGAAATTGCTTTGCTACAGAACGGATTTAGATAGATTGAGGGACTAGGCACTCAAATAGCAGATGAAATTTACACTTCGGGGTAAAGAATGCACAAGCAACTTAAATGGTAGTGAGTTAGGGATAACAACACATGAGAAGGATTTGGGAATTGTTATAGGCAACAAACTAGGAAACAATGTGCAATGCCAATCAGCAGATGCTAAGGACAGTAAGATATTGCTATATATATAGGGGCATTAATTCTCGGGATGAAAATATAATTTTGACCCTTTATAAATCGCTGGCAAGACCACTCCTTGAATATGCGGTTCAATTTTAAGCACCTTTTCTAAAAAAAGGATATTATGGCACCAGGAAAAGTGCAGAGGCGGGCTTCAAAATGAAACATTTTAGTTATAAAGAGAGGTTAACAAATTTAAAACGCTTTAGTTTGTAAAAATGGCGCCTCAGAGGGGATATGATAGCATTATACAAATATATTCAGGGCCAATACAAATTATTGTCTAGAGATATATTCATAAATAGGACTATACATAGGACACAAGGTCACACATTTAGACTGGAAGAAAGGACAGTAAGGAAATGGACTTCTCTGCTTGAAGAAGTGGTTTTATAAGATTCTACAGAGATGTTTAAACAACAATTAGATAAATACTTCAAAATCATAATATACAGGGATATAATTTTTCATTACTGGGGCTTCCCAATCCAAGGAGATATCTGACTGCCATTCCTGGGTCAAGATGGAATCCTTTGCTAGTTTGTCGCAAATGGGAAGCGCTTCAGACTGGGTTTTTTTTGGTTTTTTTTGCCTTCTTTTGGATCAACAGCAAAAACAAATGTGAGAAAGGCTGGACTTTTCACCTACGTAACTATGTATTTTCTATGCAAAAAATAACACACAGTATGGACATATTTTCCAATCCAATACTTGTTCTTTACAATTTTAAATATCCAAGCACTTGTATAATCAGACACTGAAGCGAAGAATACCCAAGGAATAGAAAGGAAAGATAATAAATAACATTTTGCTATACTCTGCTGTGAATGTTTCTTAATGTAGGCATTATAATCAGTTTATGTTAAATTAATGTATCCATTATTTTTCTGTTTCTGACTCTGGGTTAAATGAATTAACTCAGAATTTGATAATTCTGCTCTTCTTGATGTCAACAGCTCTTGAACCAATAAACAAAATGTACCTAAAATGTAATAAACTAGTTACAGATGATCATTGCTGCTAATCAAGATATTTACGAAGATTCCCATGAATTTATCTTAGAATTTAATTTTAGACTTTCTCCTAATGCCTAAAAGATTGTGCTGCATCTGGCCTGAAGGAATGTCACTTGAAACTTACAAAACAACCATTTGTGATAGCTGAATAATACAATAATTGAGTGGTTTATGATGAACAACCAAATTAAACAAGTTTAGCTGTAAATATCTCCCAGTTGCACTTTGCTATTAAGATAGTGCAAGTAGAGGCATGATTTACCTGCAAATGGATGACAGTCATTCATTGCCAATCACTGTCAAACCTTTTAAGCAAGTTATGTATTTTCCTTCAAAAGGCCCCTTGTGTTCTGCATGCCAGACTCCTGGAATTTGTAGAATGTTTTTGAAAATCCTGAATTCTTGTTACAGAAAGGTAAAATGAAGGCAGAAGAGCTGATAATCATGTAATGAATCTTTTAAAGAGGCACTTTAATTGCCATAACCACTACAGCTCATTGTAGGGGTTATGGGGCTATGGGTACCATCCTCAGGATTTCTGTTAAAATGTTTCATTGACAAACAAGAGCTTGTCTCTACATCTGTAGCCCACCTTCTCTGCAGCCATATTGATAAAGCAGAAAAAAACACTTATGTCATCAGTGAAAATCTGTCTGACTTTGGATGGCAAGAGTTTGATAGGGTGAAAACTTTGGGAACAGTTAGCCAGTGGCGAGCTATACCTAGAATGTCCAATTGATCAGCAACCATCAACATACCATAATTCAAATATTACATCATGTATTTTGTGATACACTGATTTTTCAATTTTCGATCAATATTGATTAGTCAAATTCATGTTACCAAATCCTTTTTTAGCGGATGAAATTCTGACGAGCCGAACCATCACCTGCGCTAAATTCTACCATCCAGCCAATCTTTTTTTTTAGCTTAAGTAGTTCGGGTGAAATGAATTTCCTCGCCATGTACGAGTCTATTGTGCAGATCATTATGCCGAATCTGGACTAAATCCTAATATCTCACTCTCTAATTTTCTCTGATCCTGTGCGTTACTTGAGAATTTGGAAACTATAGTGTTCCTCCCCATTTGTTTTATTTGTATAACAGGTGTGACTGTACAGGTAGTTGGCGTGGCTTCTAGGTAATTACCTAGATAAATATAATCCAGTATTTAGAAATATCACTGAAACTAAATGCTGAGAACTCTAAATACTGATAAAACACATATGTGGCTCATGTTTGCAGTTTCCCACGCTGGAATATATACACCAGTGACTCCTCTGACAAAGAACATCCTGTGCAAAAAACATGTCAAGACATTAGGCCAGTCATCTTACTGCACAATAGAAAGCAGCAATTTGAAAGTATATTCGTTTTTGCAACTGTAATGTCTATCCAACGCATAAGACGAAAAGTACCTATACTGTATGATTGTATGACTGCAACAGAATGTTTACCACCTGAAAAATCTATAAAAACTTAAACAAGCAAAAAAAACAAAGTATATCCGTTTTGTATTTATTAAGACCTTAAAAGGAGACAGATGGAATTGACAGTAATTACATTTTAAGCTGTCAGAAATGATCATATTTATAAAAAAATAAATAAAAAATAGAGAATTTTAGCAATATGCATGTATTATCCCCCCCACCCCCTTAACTCTACAGAAAAATCAATGAACCTGCAAGGTGAATGTGAAGTCACATATTAATTACTACAGTTAGTTGAATAGAACACCATGCAGCAACAGGGGAGGAGGTCTGTGTCTTTCTTTACAACTTCTCGGCCCTGTATTTAAAGGTACTGTGTATAGAAGTGGCGTACTAAGGGAAATGCGGGGGTGGTGGTCTGCCCCGGGTGCCACAAGGTAAGGGGGTGCCACCCGGGCTGGCCAGTTCTGGGGTTCTGTGAGCTGTGTGGCTGCACAGGGATCTAGAGTAGCAGGGGTGCCGGGCAGCCGACACAGCTCACACACACAGGGGCGGACAGGGAATACAGCAGAAGTACTGCACGGGGAGTTGGGGGCGGAGCCAAGCCAGGTGTGGGGGAAGAGCTAAAGGCAGCCTCCACTCGCTGCTCTTACTGCATCACACTGAGTGGAAGTAGGAAGGAGTCTCTGCTTCCCCAACAACTGCACACCAGGGACTTCACTGACTCCATTCCTCATCCAGCCCATACTGTCAGTAAGTGAGAGTGTGTGTGTGTGCTGTGTGTTTGTGCGCGTGTGTTTGTGTGTGTTTGTAACTGGGATTGTGTCTGCCTGTCTGTGACAGTCTGTCTGTGACTGTGTACCTGTCACTGTATGTGACTGCCCGTGACTGTGTATATGTGTGTGACTGTCTGCCTGTGACTGTCTGTTACTGTCTACCTGTGACTGTGTGTGTGTGTGACTGTCTGCTTGTGACTGCGTCTGTGACTGTCTGCTTGTGACTCTGTGTGTCTGTGGCTGTCTACCTGTGACTGTCTGCCTGTGACTGCGTCTGTGACTGTCTACCTGTCACTGCATCTGTGACTATCTGCTTGTGACTGTCTGCCTGTGACTGTGTATGTGACTGTCTACCTGTGACTGTGTGTGTGTGTGTGTGACTGTCTGCCTGTGACTGCGTCTGTGACTGTCTGCTTGTGACTCTGTGTGTGACTACTGTCTACCTGTGACTGTATACCTGAGACAGTCTGTGTGTGTGTGTGTGACTGTCTGCCTGTGCCTATGTGTGTTACTGTCTGCCTGTGACTGCGTCTGTGACTGTCTGCTTGTGACTGTGTGTGTGACTGCGTCTGGACTGTCTGCTTGTGGCTGTCTTCCTGTGTCTGCCTGTGCTTGTGTGTGAATGTCTGCCTGTGATTGTCTACCTGGGACTATGTGTGAGTGTCTGCCTGTAACTGTGTATGTGACTGTCTGCCTGTCATTAAGTGTGTGTGACTGTGCCTGTAATTGTGTGTGTGTGTAACTGTCTGCCTGTAGCTGTGTGCGTGTGACTGTATGTAACTGTGTGTGTGACTGTCTGCCTGTAATTGTGTGTTTGACTGTGTGCAAGTTACTATGTGTCTGGGACTTTGTGCATGTGGCTGTATTTGACAGTATATGTGTATAACTGTGTGCATCTGACTGTGTCTGACTGTCTTTGCCTTGCATTAAGCCGGCATGTAACGTCATCTCGGCATCGACGTCATTACAGGGTGCACAAAGGACCAGTACAGGAAGAGCACAGATATCCCAGCAGCAACCACTGATCACTGAGGATCCACTCCAGCCCTCCCAGAGCAAGGTAAGGAGGCTGGGTGGACCTCTTAATTATGTGTATGTATGTGATGTTTGTGTGTGTAAATCTAATTATGTGTGTATGTGATTGTGTGTCTGTGATTGTATGTGTGTGAGTCTGTGATTGTGTTTGTGTATGTCTGTTTTTATGTGTGTGATTGTGTGTGTATCTCTGTGGTTCAGTGTGTGTGTGTGTATATATACGCACACAACCATACACCTTTTGTGTGTGTATATAAATGTGTATGTGTTTGGTAGATAGCTCCCTTATTTGGTGTCCTTAATTATTGCAATCCCACATGAGGATAACAAATAAGGGAGTTATCTACTAAACAACTGAAATTACGAAAAGGGCTTTTTTATTTTGATATTTTAGCTGTTTAGTAGATTATCCCCTAAATTGGTGCCCTTATGTGAGATTTCCATATTTAAATATACCAAATTAGGGTGCTGTTTAGCAGATAGCTCCTTTATTTGGTGTCCTTAAATATGGCAATCCCACATAAGGATAGCAAATAGGGGAGTTATCTGATAAACAAAGATTGAAGTTGAGAGGTGTCAGCCCAAAACAAGAAATCTGGGTGGCTAATGTGAATTATATGCAAATTTGTTGACTGATGCCAACGTGCATTGCCTGCTGGCATCAGGCAGCCAATGGCGGCACATTACCCCATCCGCTAGTGCAAGGTTTTAGTGCCCCCGCCCAGATTTGTAGTGCCCCCCCCAATATATTGTTCCTAGACTCGCCACTGTGTCTGCATGTGTGTCTGTGTATCTATGTGTGACTGTGTGTCTATGTATCTGCATGTGTGTCAGTGTGTATATATGTGTGTGTATGTGTATATGTGCATACATCACAGAATCTCACTAACACTGCACACAAATACATCACTGCATTCAAAAACTACACTACATAAAAATGCATACCAAAAATAAGACCATCCCCGGGTGCCAAATGCTCTATGTACGCCCCTGGTGTATGGTGCTGTACGTGGGGGTGTTGTAGTATCAGTTCCTATATTTCCTTCTTCTCTAATAGATGGCAAGGGGTTCTATTACTTATTGATCTCGCCACCCTTAGAATGATGCATTAAAGGGAGAGAAGAGGATGCCATCAGCATTGGGGGCTTGCAAATCAGTGCATGGGAACCCCCACCAAGAAGTTCTATTTTACCACTAAAAAAACCCTGGTCATCCATGCAGAAATCAAATGAACACTTTCAGTGCTATCACAGATAATAACATGAAAACATATTTTGCCTCTTCATAAATGAATGCTTAGGTCCCACTATGAATGTACACTGCAATTTTATGAACCAGTTTTGAACAAAGATATCGTGGAACAAGAAAAAGTGCAGAAAAATCAGCATGAAAACGAATTAGTAGAATGGGAATAAAAAAAAACCCATAACATCTACCTACCCTTCTATCCCCATCTACCTATATGTGTTAGTAGTGTACTGTAACCTAAAAAATATATAACATGACTTTTATGAGCACCATTCAGTTTTCCCAGTTCCAGTACCTAGTACAGGAATTCCTGCTCCATCGCAAGATGCCTTTCTTTCACCGCTTAAAACTGCCTAAGCAGAAGCGCAGACCTGAGGCATACCTCACGCCGGGCTTGTCTGGCTTCAAGACACTCCTCAATGAGGACTATACAGACAAAGCACCTGGCACCACAGAACACCTCACCCCTGTTAACTTTTAACACCACGGCAGCTATGGGGCGCCGTTCCCAGAGGTCACAACCTAGCAATGCGTTGAACAAAGAGATATTGGGACTCTACTACAGAGGCAAGCACAAGTTAAAATGGCCATCCCAGAGGACCTAGCTACATCTGCATTTCCTCAATCACCAGCACAGACAGACTAGTTAGGCCCAAAACCCAGCTAAGGAGACTACAGGGGGCTTTGCTCTTCTACAAAACAGAGCATATAAAAACCTGTTGCAGTACATCCAGAAGCTTCTGGCGGCAGACCTGGCAGTACTCAAGACCAACATGCAAAATGTCACTGATCGGGTGCGTGCAACGAAGGAGGATATCATGGAGGATATTCAAAACGTTATGTCCACCATGAATGACACCATGCACTCAACAAGCATTCTCTCTGCTGCTGTCCCTGCAGCCACAGGATAAAGGATAAATGCAACCCCCTCCATCCCCTCCCCCCACGCAGCCCTCTTGGTTAGGGGTACTTTCCCTTATCGAGTAGCCTAAGACCCTCTTGGTGATACTGTACCTCACTGCTCGGAATCTAGTAAACATTGCTCAGAATATTTCAAACCCACTTCTGACCCCGCTTATACTATGTGTACTCTTCCTAGGAATTGACAGATGGGTACTCTTTTACTCTTATGCAGCATATTTTTTATCTTCTGTGCTTCTCCTAGGTTTATGCTCTTGAAAAACAAAAAAAGGTGCAGTATGTTAGATATGTCTTGCTATGCTGCAATTGTGCAAAGTTTTTATTGATGCTGATAAATCTTTTCTTGCCTATGTTGTAATCAATGCACTAGAAAAATAAAGAATTTAAAAAATGAAAAAATAGAGCAGTTGTAAAATAAATAATTTAGGGGGCGTGTCCTGAAGCTTGGAGGGAATGGACGCATGCTAGGTTAGCTCCGCATGTAATAGACCCAATACCGACAAAAAAAGTGACCCTAACAGCCTGAAACTGTGGAGAGAGCCAATACACAGCACAAGAGCAAACGGCAAGCTGACAAAGCCGAAAAAGCTAACTTCTTTGCTGTCAAAACCGGCTTTTCAAGAATCACGGTGCAGCGGGAGGAATCTCAAGATGGCACCGCCACTGACGCTCCTCAGACTCCTGAATCCCCTGGATCACACAAAGCATACTACAATCTATGCAGGACGCGATGTCATCCAAAATCCAACTTACCTTACAGACCTCCATTCAGGAATTCCACAAGAATGTCCAAGAACTGGGCACATGGACTTCGGCGATGGAGGACAAGATGGGCGGAATATGCAGGCGCTCATAACGATTTAGCCACTAAAGTGGAGGACCTCACGTAACAAATGGAAACATACAACAGTAAGCTGGCGGAGATGGAGGACAGAGGGAGGCGCAACAATCTTCGCCTCCGAGGCATCAGGGAAGATGTGGGGTTGGCTGACCTACAAACCCACGTAATTGGTCTGTTCAGTCTCCTTGCCCCAGACATACCACCAGATATGATGCTACTAGACCGCACACACAGGGTCCCGAAACCCAAATACTTACTGAATGAGATACATTGGTGCGTCTACACTATTACCATATCAAGGAAGCACTCTTAAAAGGGAGCAGGCGCACCAAAGAGCTCGCACAGCCATACGCGGGTATACTGACCTTTGCAGACATATCTGCAAACACATTAAGGAAGCAGAGGGCATTCTCGGCAATCACAGCATGACTCCGGGACTGCCACTTTCAATATAGGTGGGGATATCCTACCAAGCTGCTTGTCCAGAGAAACGGCAAGATGACCATCCTTTCCACACCTGAAGATGGAATCCGGACCCTGAGAAAATGGGGCATTGAACAAGACTCTCCTACCATACTGACACCGACGAACAGACACACCCCTGAATGGTGCAAACCACAAAAATGAGAGCACAAGCACAAGAGCTGATCCAGCCTGATACTTATGCATTTCATGATTCAGGTTCTATGTTTATTGTTATACTCTTATTTTCTAGCTAATTAGGTTAGGTACATACCGCATACTGTTTGCAGCGCTTAAGGCACATGTGCTGCACCTCATTGCTTATTTGGTGAGGCTGGCCTCCTCAACAGCCCCCTCAGGTACAGGCTGCTTGAATATAATACTCAGATGGGGGCCAAGCTTGATTAAAGGGCTGAGTGGGCTGCTTTTCTTAGCCTTTCCCTCCCCCTCAGTCAGGGAGGACATTGAATCAAGTAAACCGATGAGTGACCCACCCTTTGTCCATCTCCCACTGTGCAGACTGCGTGGCCACCTAAATTCCCATGGCGTATCCCCAACACACTCTGTGGTGTATACTTCAGCAGCATTCAGGGCACTGAAAGAGATACCATTCAGCCATTACCATATTCTCACTGCTTTAGTTGACGGGCTGCACTCCTTATCTCATATATGTACGCACCCTTACGATATGGGTCCACCAATATATCAATCTCACAATTTGGGCCATCCTCCGATGTTCCTTAGGACAAACACCTGGAGACCATAAGCCTCCACCCCCACAGCACCGCACTGCGGTGCAAAACATGCTCCCAAGCATATTTTAGTTCTATACAGATGTTAAATTCACAACATACATCCCTACCCCCTTGTTTACGTTCCATTATATTTCCCTGTTCTTGTTTCTATGGTTTTTCTTTGCTGGACGGGAGGGTGGCTCCGCCTTCTCAGAGACCTTTCCTGACTGGTATTGGATATATAATGATGAACCGGGGACTCGTACAGTCTCCACTCCCCTCTATAACACACCCACTTGTGCCCTTTTGGGTAGCTTGCAGGGCTCGATAGAGCTGGGAACTGCAGCACCCGATTTCAATTGTGGCCAAGCAATAACTTACCAACTCTTCAAGTGACTAAACCTCCATGAAAATATTCTCCCTCAACACAAAGAGACTGAACATCCCCACTAGGAGACACCTCTGAAAACCCATAAGGCGCATATAGCCAAGAGACACATTTCAAAACAGACCAAAATCCCACACACCTTCAGAGAGATTATCCGCACCAATTCCATGCCACCTCACAATCTAAGACGAAGGGGGCTTCTATCCTAATTGGAAAAAAAAAATGTAGCGTTCACACCCACTTCCCCCTACCTAGACCCAGGAGGGAGATATGTTATTCTAATAGGAGCATTCAGTAGTGTCATATACACAACTGTTAATATATACACACCTAATGTTCAACAGCTTAATTTCCTGCACAAAATTCTATCTCAGGAGTCTACCATACAACAAGGCACCACTATTATATGTGGAGACTTTAATCACGTCTTCGATCCCACTATTGACTCCACCTTGGCCCACGATGGTGCCCGATTTCAGTCGCTCAATCGACAGAGTGCAGCTATATTGAAACTATTACACACCCACCACCTATGGAGGACCAAGCACATAGGGGAACGGGTCTATACTTTGTATTCTCTGGTACACAATTCCTATTCCAGCATTTATGGGTTTTTAATAGCTGGCCACGCTCTAGAACAAGTTATGAAGTGTGAACATGGGGGGTTGACTTGGTACAACCATGCACCGGTGACTGTGACACTCTGTGACGATTTACGATACTAAACGTAGAAGTCCATGGAGGCTCAATGAGTCCCTCTTGCAGAACCCTATGTTCACTCAGGAGCTGACTGTAGCTCTGGAACAATATTTAATTGAAAACTCACAGCAGATCACCCCTGCACTCACCGTGTGGCAGGCTCATAAGGCCGTGGTAAGGTGTCTATTGATTTGCAGGTTAAAATCCCCTTTTCAACTTGAGCCCGAACACTGCCCTCTGTTTATTAGCCACTTAAGATGGTCCAAACTCGAATTGAAATTGATCTTCAAAGTTCTTATATCTGCCAACACCCTTCCAGCCTGAGCTTGGAAGTCCTCACAACCACTGGATTACACAGCTCGTATGTCACAACTCTCAATGAATTGGGAGTACGAGGCTGTGGCCAATAAGTGTATTAGGGCAAACCCACTCACAACGAGGGCAAAATCAATGTGGGATGATTATGTAATGCTAAGACCCTATTGAAGTACACAAACAAAGCACAAAAAAAAATATGTCCACTGCGGTCATGTGAGGTGTCGTCTTCAGACTCCCCATTTGATAAGTGGAGGAGTGATAACAAAAGAGAAATTACTTAACTACCTGTGAAAGTGGGTGCAAATCCAAATGCTTCCACACTCCACATCCTACGCATGTGCGCGACCAAGGTCAGGAGGCCTTACCTCCCACCAGAGAAGCTATCACCCAGTTCCCCTCCCCCACCCTCCCACGTTCTTCATCTCCATCCTCGCCCCCTCTTCCCTCTCCACTAATACCCTGAATATGCAACACTTAAGAGCAAGCGGATGTAAACACCCTGCCTATGCATCCAATTACTCAAACCCACCGGGTAACATCTCATAACGTTAGTTGTGACTGTAAACTACAAGACATACTTGCAATACAACCAGAAATGAGCAAGACCGATGTCAGGATGTAACAAAAGGCAAGACGTAATTGAAGACAGATGTACTGTGACATATCTTTAGTGATATCGCAAACATACATTTTACGGTTCGCGAACGTTGAACACGAACTTCTGCAAATGTTCGCGAACGGGCGAACCGCCATAGACTTCAATGGGCAGGCGAATTTTAAAACCATCAGGGACTCTTTCTGGCCACAATAGTGATGGAAAAGTTGTTTCAAGGGGACTAACACCTGGACTGTGGCATGCCGGAGGGGGATCCATGGCAAAACTCCCATGGAAAATTACATAGTTGATGCAGAGTCTGTTTTTAATCCATAAAGGGCATAAATCACCTAACATTCCTAAATTGTTTGGAATAACCTGCTTTAAAACATCAGGTATGATGTTGTATAGATCAGGTAGTGTAAGGGTTACGCCCGCTTCACAGTGACAGACCAAACTCCCCGTTTAACGCACCGAAAACAGTCCATTTGCACAACCGCAAACTCCCCATTTGTGCAAGGTTGGATACCATGCTAGCCGTGTCCAGTTCCTTGTCCTCACTGATGTCATTGAAGGTCTCTTCCTCCACCCAGCCACATACAACACCAAGGGTCCCCGAAAGGTGACAACAAGCCCCCTGGGACGCCTGCTGTGTTTGGTCTTCCACCTCCTCAAAACCACCTTCCTCCTCTGACTCCTCTTCTTCAGACTCCTCTCTCTGCGTTGCCTCTCTCTGCGTTATTATAAGGTGTGTTAAGTAGTACTATTCCTATCAGTTTCATCCCTGTTACGTCCCCTATCAGGGGACGTGTATATAAGGCATCGATTCTAGGAAGCGGGAGATGGAAAAAGATGCTTGGTCGGTCATCCTACTTCAAATGTGGGGCACTGCACATGCAATCTAAAGTGCCACGAGATAGGAGTGGTGTGCTAAGTTGTACTATTCTTATCAGTTTAATCCCTGTTATGTCCCCTATCAAGGGACGTGTATAGAAGGCATCGATTTTAGGAAGCGGGAGATGGAAAAACATGCTTGGTCGGTCCTCCTACTTCAAATTTGGGGCACTGCGCGTGCAATCTAATGTGCCACCAGATAGGAGTGGTGTGTTAAGTAGTACTATTCCTATCAGTTTAATCCCTGTTACGTCCCCTATCAGGGGACGTGTATATAAGGCATCGATTTTAGGAAGCGGGAGATGGAAAAAGATGCTTGGTCGGTCCTCCTACTTCAAATTTGGGGCACTGCACGTGCAATCTAATGTGCCAGCAGATGGGAGTGGTGTGTTAAGTAGTACTATTCTTATCAGTTTAATCCCTGTTACGTCCCCTATCAAGGGACATGTATATAAGGCATCGATTTTAGGAAGCGGGAGATGGAAAAAGATGCTTGGTCGGTCCTCCTACTTCAAATTTGGGGCACTGCGCGTGCAATCTAATGTGCCACCAGATACGAGTGGTGTGTTAAGTAGTCCCCCTCATCAGGCCTTTTTTAGTCGAATGTATAGCCCACTGTCAGTCCCTTCGGGATCCATCCCTCATTCATCTTAATAAAGGTGAGGTAATCTAGACTTTTTTGACCCAGGCGACTTCTCTTCTCAGTGACAATACCTCCTGCTGCACTGAAGGTCCTTTCTGACAGGACACTTGAAGCGGGGCAGGCCAGAAGTTCTAGCGCAAATTGGGATAGCTCAGGCCAGAGGTCAAGCCTGCACACCCAGTAGTCAAGGGGTTCATCGCTCCTCAGAGTGTCGATATCTGCAATTAAGGTGAGGTAGTCTGCTACCTGTCGGTCGAGTCGTTCTCTGAGGGCTGTGGCGATGCGTAGGACTTAAAAAGCTCTGCATGTCCTCCATCAACAACACGTCTGTAAAGCGTCCTGTCCTTGCCGGCGTGGTCGTGGGAGGAGGATGATTACTTTCACCTCTTCCCCTGTTTGATTCCCGTTGTGCTGTGACATTACCCTTATACGCTGTGTAAAGCATTATTTTTAATTGATTTTGGAACTGCTGCATCCTCTCCGACTTGCCGTAATTCGGTAACATTTAAGGCACTTTCTGCTTATACCGGGGGTCTAGTAGCGTGGACACCCAGTACAGGTCGTTCTCCTTCAGCCTTTTTATACGAGGGTCCCTCAACAGGCACGACATCATGAAAGACCCCATTTGCACAAGGTTGGATGCCGAGCTACTTATGTCCTGTTCCTCGTCCTTAGTGATCTCTCTGAAGGTATGTTCTTTCCCCCAGCCACGTACAACACCACGGGTACCAGATAGGTGACAACGAGCACCCTGGGATGCCTGTTGTGGTTGGTCTTCCTCCTCCTCCTCAAAGCCACATTCCTCTTCTGACTCCTCTTCCTCACAATCCTCTTCCAGCGTTGCCGCAGGTCCAGCAAGCGATGCTGATAAGGCTGTTTCTGGTGGTGATGGTGACCACAACTCTTCCTCTTCACGCTCATCTACGGCCTGATCCAGCACTCTTCGCAGGGCACGCTCCAGGAAGAAAACAAATGGTATGATGTCGCTGATGGTGCCTTCGGTGCGACTGACTAGATTTGTCACCTCCTCAATAGGACGCATGAGCCTACAGGCATTGCGCATGAGCATCCAGTAACGTGGCAAAAAAATTCCCAGCTCCGCAGAGGCTGTCCTAGCACCCCGGTCATACAAATACTCATTAACGGCTTTTTCTTGTTGGAGCAAGCGGTCGAACATTAGGAGTGTTGAATTCCAACGTGTCGGGCTGTCGCAAATCAAGCGCCTCACTGGCATGTTGTTTCACCGCGGGATATCGGAAAAGTGTGCCATGGCCATGTAGGAACGCCTGAAATGGCCACACACCTTCCTGGCCTGCTTAAGGACGTCCTGTAAGCCTGGGTACCTATGCACAAAGCGTTGTACGATCAGATTACACACATGTGCCATGCACGGCACATGTGTCAACTTGCCCAAATGCAATGCCGCCAACAAATTTCTTCCGTTGTCACAAACCACTTTGCCGATCTCCAGTTGGTGCGGAGTCAGCCACTGATCTATCTGTGCGTTCAGGGCGGACAGGAGTGCTGGGGTTGACTTGCCTGAAAGCAGTGGTGTGACTCTCTGCTTTCAGGCAAGTCAACCCCAGCACTCCTGTCCGCCATGAACGCACAGGTAGATCAGTGGCTGACTCCGCACCAACTGGAGATCGGCAAAGTGTGACTCTCTGCTTTCAGGCAAGTCAACCCCAAGACGGCGTGACACTGCCGTATCCGGGATGTGGAACAGTACCTGGGGAGCTGGGGGAGGTGCCGTTGATGTGGAGCAAGACGCAGCAGCAGAAAAGGACTCAGCCGAGGAGGTTATGGAAGAGGATGGAGTAGGAGGAGTAGAGGAGATGGCAGCAGGCCTGCCTGCAAGTCGTGGCGGTGTCACCAACTCCTCTGCCGAGCCACGCATTCCATGCTTGGCAGCCGTCAGCAGGTTTACCCAATGCGCAGTGTAGGTGATATACCTGCCCTGACTATGCTTTGCAGACCAGGTATCAGTGGTCAGATGGACCCTTGCCCCAACACTGTGTGCCAGACATGCCATTACTTCCTTTTGCACAATCGAGTACAGGTTGGGGATTGCCTTTTGTGCAAAGAAATTTCGTCCGGGTACCTTCCACTGTGGTGTCCCAATAGCTTCAAATTTTTGGAACGCCTCAGACTCCACCAGCTTGTATAGTAAAAGCTGGCGGGCTAAGAGTTCAGTCAAGCCAGCTGTCAGACGCCGGGCAAGGGGGTGACTTTGTGACATTGGCTTCTTACACTCAAACATGTCCTTGACAGACACCTGACTGTGGGCAGATGAGCAGGAACTGCTCAAGGCGAGAGACGGAGGGGCGGATGGTTGAGAGGGGGCAAGGAGGACAGCAGTGGTTAACGTGGCTGAAGATGCTGGACCAGGAGGAGGATGGCGGCTTTGAGTTTGTGTGCTGCTTGTACTCATGTGTTGATCCCATAGGCGTTTGTGATGTGCGATCATGTGCCTTCGCAAAGCAGTTGTACCTAGGTGGGTGTTGGACTTCCTACGACTCAGTTTCTTTTGGCACAGGTTGCAAATGGCATCGCTGTTGTCAGAGGCAGACACACACAAAAAATGCCACACTGCTGAGCTCTGCAATTACGGCATTCTGGTGGTGGCAACAGCATGCATTGATTGGCGTGCTGTCTGGCTGACCCTGGGTGCCGATGCATGCTGTCTGACTGTGCCACAAGCTCCTTGCGACAACCTCCCCCTGCTTCCAACTCGTCTCCTCCTCCTCCTCTCTGTCTCCCAATCTGAACTTTCCCCCTGTTCTTCTTCTCTTCTAGCGGGCACCCACGTGACATCCACGGACGCATCATCATCATCAACCGCTTCACTTGTATCTGACAAGTCAGCAAAGGAAGCAGCAGTGGGTACAACATCATCATCATCACACCGTACGTGTGTAATTCTGCCTGACTGAGACATATCCCTGTTATCTACATCCTCTGGCAATAATGGTTGCGCATCACTCATTTCTTCCAACTGATGTGTAAATAACTCCTCTGACATACCAAGTGAAGCGGCTGTGGTGCTAGTGTTGGTGGTGACGGCAGGTGGGCGAGTGGTAACTTGAGAGGTGTCCAAAGCTAAGCTGGAGGAGGATGGTGCATCGAGGTTCTGTCAGGATCGGGACAGGGATCCAACACACAGAGTACAAACAGGTGGTAGGTACGTATACCGGACCTTAGAATGGCCGGACTTAACGTAAGGAGTAAGTAGAGAATGGTCTAGGAACAAGCCGAGGTCGAGGGAACGAGAGGACAGGTAAGCGAGAGACAAGCCGAGTCAAAGGGTAACAGAGATAAACAGGGTAGTACAAACAAGCCGGGTCAAAACCAAAGAGACAACTAGAATACAAGAGCACTGAGTGACTAGACAGGCTAGAACCACGACAGGGCAATGAGCAGATGCCGAAAGCCTTACTTTATACCTTGATTCTAGAGGGTAATCACGCCCCCGACGAGTCCTGATTAGTGCTCGGGACTTGACTGACAGGTCGACCCGGGTTGGCGTCATGACGTCGACTACTGAGCGTCGCGTCATATAAGGAAGTGGATCCCTCGCGGTCGGCTTGTAAATGGCCGAGAGAACCGCGAGGAACACAGTCAAAAAAGTTTTGTTTTTTTTTAAATGCAAGCTATTGGGACACCAGTGAGTGGGTGGTGGCACTGGGCAAGTGGGCACAGTATACGCTGTGAGCCTGACACACACGCTGGCAGACAACTAACTGCTATTCAATCTATTACAGTCAAAATTGTATTTTTAAAAAAAAAATGTACACTACTGTTACACCAGATATGAGTTGCACTGGTGTGACACTGTGCCCTGGCAGACCCTGAAACGCAAACTAGTGAAGGAAACTGACTGCTATTATATTACAGTCCAAAAAGTTTTTTTTTTTGTTATATGCAAGCTATTGTGACACCAGTGAGTGAGTGGTGGCACTGGGCAGGCCCTGAAACGCACACTAGTGAAGGAAACTGACTGCTATTATACTACATTAAAAAAAGGTTTTTTTTGTTTAAATGCAAGCTATTGTGACACCAGTGAGTGAGTGGTGGCACTGGGCAAGTGGGCACAGTATATGCTGTGAGCCTGACACACAGGCTGGCTGGCAGGCAGGCAACTGCAATTACATTACACAGAAAAAAAAAAGTAGACTGATGTTCTAGCCCTAAAAAGGGCTTTTTGGGGTGCTGTCCTTACAGCAGAGATCAGACGAGTCCTTCAGGACTGTAGTGGACACTGAATACACTAGCCTAGCTATCAATTTCCCTATGAAATCAGCAGCAGCTACACTGTCCCTACTCTCACTAAGAATGCAGCTTCACAATGAATGTAAAATGGATGCTGTCCAGGAGGTGGGAGGGTCTGGGAGGGAGGGTCTGCTGCTGAATGGCTGGAATGTGTCTGCTGACTGTGAGGTACAGGCCAGGGTCAAAGTTTACTCAATGATGACGAATAGGGGGCGGACCGAAGAGCGCATGTGTTCGCCGTCCGTGGCGAACGCGAACAAGCGATGTTCGCCAGGAACTATTCGCCAGCGAACAGTTCGGGACATCACTACATATCTTACCAATAGAGATAGTATAAATTAGATGTTGTCAATTGAATGGTACCTCAAAAGATGATAGCCACAATGCATGTTATGCTTCCTTACCAGAAACCAACCCTATTTCTCTTCTGTATCCCACCCCCAACAAAAAATTTAAGAAAAATTGTCAAATTGAATTTTTTTTTATAATAATAATAATTATGACCTGTTGATGTCAGGATTGGAGATGTTCAGTTTAATTTTGTCTACCAAAATAAATTGAATATGTCTTTGTAACATTTAGAAAATAATAATAAAAATAACAATAATAATAATAATAATAATAATAATAATAAAAACATTACACAAAAACACATGGTAAAAAAATACATCAGAAAAAATAATAATAATAATAACTCATACTCTGCAATCTGTTGGCTGAAAAGTTCAACAATGTGAGGCTCTTGAACCAGGAGGAACATTTACATACCCCTGCTGTCTTTACCACTTTGTGGTTGGTTGGTTTGCAAAGTCAACAAATCGTATAGGGTTATTCACTAAAGGGAGAATTCAAAGTGAGTTTTGAATTTAAGGCCAACGTAGCTGAAATAGAAGCATAGCTAATAGTTTATCCCCAGACAGTCTACTTACGTCACCAGGCAAGCCTTGCAGGAGTTAAAAAGTATAGGTGTGGATTGTTTTCATCCAGTATTTTTTTCCCTCAACATGTCTTTTCACTTTTAAATATATATAATGACGTAGGCTGTTAACTTGTAAAATTTAATTATAATTATAATATTCGTGAAAGGTTTCAATGTTTCCATTGAAATATAGTCATTTTATAAGGATCTTCCTATAAAACTTTTTGCAACAATTTCGGATGTCTAATTAAACGTGTTTTACCAAATGCTATTACTGTTTGAAATTAGAAAATAATTTATTAAGCACTTGAAAAGGGTATTAGAATACACTTATTGCACGTTAACATACCGAATTTAGGGTCAGTGAATCTCTACTTACCGGTACTCGTTTTCCTTGAAAATCAGAGAATTTTTTTTTTTTCAGTTATTACTGGACTCTGCAGATATTTTAGAACAGTCTTATTTATTCACTATTTCTCTTTTTTTATATCTTCAGCCCTGAAGACAGACTGCTTTGTAATGTTCGTGACTAGCCTTAATCAGGCCACAGCATTATCCGACAGCTAGAACGCTGTCATTTCAGTTCTGTTCAGTAATCATTCACCTCCTGTTTTGCTTACTTTCACCACAGCAATTTTTTAGACCAGTTGAATCACAGTCTGGTAATGAGTTTTGAAAAGTCTTTTTTTTTTTTGCCAGCTTTAGATTGGAGGGACAGGGATGACTGAAATTATTATGTAGCGATATGATAGGGTCTTCTTACCCTCTGCAAGTGATTATTCCCAAAGTTCTGAATTTTAGCAGCAAGTTCAGTTGTCAAAATTTAAAAGAACTTTATAGAGTTACGAAGCTGTATTCCTAACACTCGTGGCAGTTAAAACACTTACCCAATTCCAGCGCAGAAATCTTGGTGCTGGCTCCGTCTCTGCCTCCTCCAACATCAGCATGCGCATTAGGCCTTCCCCATAGGAAGGGTATTCGTAGACACTGGATGCCCTCATGCAAAGTGTGATGACAGCTATCATTGCTTCACAGAGCTTTTCACACATTGCTCCTCCATTTTGGCTTTATTTTTGTTAAATAAATCATGACACGGTATATGTCATGTGTTGTTGTTCATCTGAGGTTGTATTTACCTAATTTTAAGACCTGCTAAGGAACAGATGATTGTTATTATGTCCTGATAATAAGCCTATAAAATTCTATGGTTTTACATATCAGGACATAACAAAAGTCATCTGTTCTTCAGCAGGTCTTAAAATTAGGTAAATACAACCTCAGTTGAACAACAACACATGACATATTACACCATGTCATAAAATATAATATATATATTTATATATATATATATATATATATATATATATATATATATATATATATATATATATATATATATATATATATATATAAATATCACTAAGCTATGCAAACAATTAAATATGCTCTATTTTACTGAGCATAACAATAATAGCTTTTTAACTTTACTTATATTATTCAGTTTACAGAAAAATATACAGGTTCATAGATATTATTTAGTTCAAGCCAATATGAATTCTATATATTTAATAGATCTTTGTTTCTGGCAGTGGCAATCCCAGCTCAATTCCGTTTGTATGACATCTGTTAGTTTTAAAAAGTGAAAAATCAGCTAGTAATCACAATATATGTTTTTACAGACCTTTCCCTCTCCTGACCCGCTCAGGAATTCAAGGGTGGGATTAATGAAATTCTAAAGGGGAAAAAAAACACTTTAAGCACAACACTATTTTATATCCAACAAAAAAATTAAAAGTTAAGTGTCCAAATGTATTGACTAAATATTACTATGAAACTTTATCTCTATTGATATATGGATTCTATATATTAACTCTATTAATATATGGATTCTATACAATAATAAAATATATGGGGATTATTTTGATTCTGGAATAAAACCACATACGCCACCCTCTGTTTAGCGTGATGTATATAATCCAGTGATTTGTGGGATCCTTGCTTAACAATTAATGACGCTGAGCGAAATTAACCTTCAAAAATATAACATTTAAAGGACAGCTGTCACCTCAATTCTATTTATTAATAAAATTGGAAGGGTAGTGTTGAATGTGAACTAAAAAGTAGTGTTGCCGCAGAAGGGACCAGATAGTTCACTCTATGTATTTTTAAATTCTTTTTTTACTTTATTTTTGTTTTAAATATGTTTATTGATGTCGCAAACATAAGAGCGTGTGCAGACATTTTACGAATCTGAAAATAACATATGGTTGCCTGCGCAGAGGCTGATAAATCAGAATAAACAAGCAATAGAGTAATTAAGATGTACATCGACTTCGCAACATTTGGTTTATCTAAGGCATTTGACAGATATAGTAACGCATTTTACAGGCTTATTAGTCCTCTTAGCAATACCCATGTCTAACTGCGCGTGATATGGCGCTTTCAGCGTGGGTAGCCATGTATGTAATCTATTAAACATGCAATTAATTGAATTAAGTGTATATGATCTTCATAAGTTATTTTTTCAGATAAAGCCCAAATCGTGTCTGTATTGCGCCTGATAGCATTGCGCCTGACTTAAAGGCTCTTTTTACGTCTAGTAGCATGTCAACATGGGCGCGGCGTAGACACTCGGCCTAGGCCAGTTGTTACCTGTGCATAGGCACGTCTATCATGTCAATTAATGTACCGCGACCTGACTTAATATATCTAAGTATGTGTTTCGTATACTTCCCTTCTAGGGCATAGTGTATGCTTTATATTTCTCTAGTACTATACAACAGAGTATGCTGAACCATCATTTAAACATGTAATTGATCACTTTCTTTGGCCTCTAAGGGCAATGCTGCTTGTCAGGCTTAATATGCTGTAAATGAAACTGCTGTGCAGAAATACATTATGCAGCTATCTGGTGAACTAGTATGCAAAAGTAGGCTTCCTGGTTATGTAGCTTGTAGCCACGCTTTGTGGGCTTAAACAGATATATGCCTTAATAATTATTTAAAGAAATCTAATAGCGCAGAGAAACTGTAAGTAATCTCTATGTAAGTAGTTAACATGTAGCATAGAAATTAAACCAACACTTATGCAGCCTGTGTATAAAAAGTAATTGTAGTTGGCCTGCGAGATAGGTGGCAGCCATCTAGCGGAGCTTATGCAATACTGGGTACTTTGATGCAGATAACGCTCCCATACCATCCTTGCGTGTTTATAGCTAAAACATATAGAGCAATCAAAATAAGTGGCAAGAAAGAGAAAAGAAAAGAGAAAAGAAATAAAAACTAAACAACCAAGATGGCAATAGCCTAGGACTCTGTGGTGATCAGATTAGGGCCGTCCATGACACAGCTACCGTGTGACCCCAGTGTGCCGGGTCTCCTTCCGTCCTTCCCGTTCCGGACTCAGCCCACCGGCAAGGCTTTCCGTGGCCCTGTGGGCACTCAGAGGCAGAGTCTGTTTGCAGGACCCCCACACCTAGAGTCCGAGAAACATCCGCCTCCTGCACCTCCCCAGCACCTCTCAAGCCTCAGCGGAGTGTGTGCCCCCCCATCCCTTCTGGCGCCGGCCACATACTTGGGGGGGGGGGTGCGCGCCTCCCCAGGCCACCGGTCTGCCGGAAAGGCCCACACGCCCCCGGTCCACCGGGCTCGCAGCACCCGGGGCAGGTCCAGCCGAGGACCACCACAGACTCGGCCGGTCAGGGCTCCCACTCCTCCAGTGGGCCGTCAGTCGGGGGAGTCCATCCGGGTGCCAGCAGCATTTTTGGCCACCCGCGCTGTCCAGGTTAGCACCCCATCTTTACCCGGGAGTAACTGTGGCCGTGGGTAGGCCTTGAAGATCGTTTGCGGTGCTTCCAGCCTGCTTTTGGGTTCCGTTTGGTAGCATCTTAAAGCTGGTGGTTTCCTCCACCCTGTTTCAGCGGGTAATCAGATCTTTGTGCCTTCTGTGGGCATTATAAAGCCTTTTTTTTGTTTGTTGAGGCCTGGAGCTCCTGTAGTTTGCTTCCAGGCAGCTCGGCGGACGGCCCCGCCCCTTTTTTACTTTATTTTTGTCATGACTTAAAGTTGTGATACATCAGTAGGGCATTGGCTTGTACAAAAGCCGTTTTAGTTGCATAAAACAACAATACATTGAAACAGAAAGCTAAGACAAACATATTTGGTAATGCATGTTGTCAAAATAGCCCTCCTTTGCCTGTTAGTGAGCCGTCATGTTTTTTTTTTTTTGTAGATTAGTTTCCATAAAAATAACAGTACTTTTTGAAACAATAACATAGTGTAACAAAAGGTAATAATCTTGTAAACTAAGTCTACCCTATCTCCACGTCATTGTGTGTCAGGAATGGTATTCCTGTGCCTCCTGCCTGATTAGATGAGGCTTCCCATTCGGTTGGTTACGTGTTACGGTGTCGGAATACCGTTAGGAAGGTGGTATTGTGCTGTTGGAGCCTCATCTCCTGTCTTAACCAGGATGTCATCTGGTCCCCCCCTTTCACGCCGGTGGGAGGTTGTGCACCCTCAGTCTGGAGGCCCGGGGCCTTCCACCCAGTTTGGATCTGGTTATATGGTTAAGAGTCGCATTGTTCCCATAAGTCCCATACTTTTTGAAAAGTGTTGGTGGTGTTTCTGACCTGTGCAGTCAGCTTGTCCATGAGATGATTGTTGCGTAGTTTGTTCACTACAAATGCTATTTGGGTGGTGTCAGGGTTTGCCCCGTGTTGTGCCAGGTCTCTACGTGCTGCAAGGTAGATCATGTTAAGCAGTTTCTGCTCATATCTGTGGAGGCCGTCACTTGGTTTAGACAGTAGGCATGCCCATGGGTCCAGGGGCGCCTGTTTTTGGAGAATGTCAGAACACAGGATCCCCACACTCTGCCAGAACTCATGTATCCTGGGGCACTGCCTCCACATGTGAATGTAGCTCCCTTTTTGTTCGCATAACCACCAGCATAAATCGTTAGTACTGAGTTTCATATGATAATGCTTAAATGGCATCATGTACCTTCTAAAAAGTGTCTTGTAGGATTGCTCCTGTATCATGACGTATATGGAAGATTTAGCACTTGCCTCCCAAATATCCTGCCAGTCAGTTCCCTCCAGTTCCTCCCCCAGGTCGGCTTTCCATAACACTGTGTATCGGAGCTCTCCCTTCTCATCCGTGTGTGAACAGAGGTGTTGTTATAGTAGTGTGATCAGCTGTGTTTGTGAGGTTTCTGTGAGTTTCTCAAAGAATGTCATTGGCGTCCTGGCAGCTGTTCTTACCTCGCATACTCCCTGACCTGTATGTATGAAACGTAGTCCCTAGTTGCTAATGGCGCTGGTGATTTCAGCTTGTCTACATATAGGTGAATGAGTCGTTGTAAAACCGTGCATTCCAGTCCTTTAAAGTCTGCTGCTCTCATACCTGGGGGAAATTGTCTGTCCCTTAGTATTGGGGTCATCGGTGAAAGGGATCCCCCTAAGGCGTATTTCGATGTCGCCTTGTCCCGTATGTGGATTGAATTCAGAATGGCTGGGCAGGTGGTCCTTAGAAGGGCTCAATTTTGTTTGGGGGTCCAAATGTAGAATTGGGGGCTGTCTGCCCCTGTGAGGAGTGACTCTATTTCTACTCACTGTCATTTGCCTGGTGGGGAGTGCCAGTGGACAATTTGTGTCAATTGTGCAGCTAAATAGTAGTATATAAAAGTTTGGCAGTCCCATCTGTGGTGTATCACCAAATTAATAGGTTCGTCTACATTAAAAGGTATTTATTTAGAAGACAACAACGCAATACTATAAATGTATCACAAACACACAGCCCAGACCCACGGAGCAACAACCCTTTTAAATCTATCTATCTATATAGTAATCCCCTTCCCCACACGTTTGATCTCACCCACGGTTAGGCCTTCACATCTAGAAATGGCTCACTGCTGCAAGTCCAACATCACATCCACCAAGGAAGAAAAGGAAGCAATAGAGTGTAACATGGTTCCCCATGCTAGCACATGGTGTCTGCACATCTGCTCAGCAGCAGAGCCAAGAAGGAACAGAGAGAAATGAGGATAGTGGGGGGAGTGGCTATCTCTCTCCTGACTTGTAAAGGTATTGAATTACCTACTTACCATATCAAAGTAAAGCTTATCCCCCTGTAAGAAAGATCTACATGAACTTGATCACATGACCCCTGGTCACCATGTTAGTTTGATGACAGAATGTCACCACACCATCCCCCCCACCCCCCCGCCCCCCGGCTTTGGGTAGGTATAGGAGGTGTCTGGATAATCGTGGGCATTTTTTCTGCCAGATGAATTTGTCTATGGCTTTTTGTATGTTGTCTAAATCTCCTCGGGTAACTCTTACTGGCAGGGCTTGAAGAGAAGCAGCAGTCTGGGCAGGACATTCATTTTTATGGTATGTAACAGGCATAACCAGGAGATGGGTTTGTCCACCCATTTCTCCAGGTCCTCTGAAATTGT
Source organism: Pelobates fuscus (assembly GCF_036172605.1). Lineage (NCBI taxonomy): Eukaryota > Metazoa > Chordata > Amphibia > Anura > Pelobatidae > Pelobates > Pelobates fuscus. The sequence goes on along the minus strand of NC_086317.1, from coordinate 92,941,970 downwards.
GCAAAACAGTGACATGTAGTTTTGGGAGAAAAGTCAGGTGGGGTCAGCTGTCAGTTGGATCCCTAAGTATAGAAAGGCTGTTATTGCTATTTTGATTTTATAGTCTTGTTGAATATGTAGTGTGTCAGTGTCTGCTAGGTGAAATGTTATTGCCACTGACTTGGTCAAGTTAACCCTTTCTCCCAAAATGCCCCCATATCCCTCTTGGAGTGGGGCAAGTGCCACCATGGATCGTATAGGGTCAGAGAGAGTGAGTAACACGTCGTCGGCATAGGCCTTAAATTGCTGGTCTGCTATTCTTACTCCCTGTATGTGTTGGTCTATCCTGATAGCGTGTAGCAACGGTTCTAGCGCGAGAGCGAAAAGTAGTGGGGACAGTGGGCAACCTTGTCGCGTACCGTTGGTAAGGGGGAAAAGTGTCCCTGGGGCCCCTGTGATTATTGTTTGGGCTCTCAAATCTGTATATAGGGCTTTGGTTGCAGTTATGAAGGCCGCAGGGAACTGAAGATGTTGGAGCAGTCTAAATAAGAATGGCCATTGTACGCGGTTGAATGCCCTCTCTGCATCCAGAGATAGAGCCAGAGAAGGCATCTTGGCGTTTGTCAGGAAACATACCAGACCCACCCCCCTTCTGGTGTTCTCATACAGTTGTCTGCCTGTTATGAAGCCCACCTGATCTGCGTGCATCCGTTTCGGTAGTAACGGTATCAACTTGTGCGCTAGTATCTTAGCAAAAATTTTGAGGTCAGAATTGATTAGGGAAATCGGTCGGTAGTTTGAGGTAAGTGTGGTGTCTGTGTTGGGTTTGGGCAAGAGAATAATGCTTGCCGTGGCAATGTCTTTGTTTGGTGCGCCCCCCTTGCATGAAGTGGTTGCATAAGTTAGTGATATGTGGGGCAAGTTCCTCCTGAAATTGTTTGTAATAGCTGATATCATACCCGTCGGGGCCTGGTGCCTTGTTGCCTTTGAGGGAAGAAATGGCTATTTCCATCTCATCTTGCATAATGGTTGCCCTGAGGTTCTCTGCCTCTTTCCCTGTCACTGTCTGTAAGCCCAGTCCTGTGAGGAATAAGTCTATCTTGGTGATTGTCTTATTCTCCTTCCTAGTCCGAAAGTGACTTGGCTAGCACGGTGTCCATTTTATTGGATTTCTCATAGTAAAGTCGTTTGGATCAGATAATTGATCGAGCCACGTCTTTTAGGGCTAGTTCCTTAATAGAGTGTCTCAAAGCTGTCAGTTTGGTTAGCCTAGAGTTGGTAGGGTTGGTTTTATGTTGCTGTTCTAGTTTTCTGAGTGCTAGTTGCAGCAGCTGTTTTGTGCTGCTTTTTTGTGTGTGGCAGCCCTGATAAAGTGGCCCAGAGGAACAGCTTTGTGAGCTGCCCAGATTGAGGGTGAAGTAGTCAGATATCACTTGATTCATGGCTGCGACTAGTGTGTCGTCTTTGAGTAAACTGTAACCTCCACTGATTTACTGGTGATTGCTATGTCAGCGTGGTCTGACAATGTGATGGGATGTGTTTTAACTACTGTATGTAGGGCTTTAGTCATTCCATTCTTGTTCAGTAGTAGGTTGTCAATGCGTGAGTATGTATCACGGGGAGTGGAGTAAAAGGTATAGTCCTTTGTATCGGGGTGTTGTAGTCTCCACGCGTTAAGCAGTCCAATTTGGGTAAGAAAGGCATGCATGAGTTTGTCCTGGCCCCCTCTTCCTTGTGACCTTGGTATCCCAGGTTTAGAGCTTCTGTCTATTGCTGAGCATGGGACAGCGTTGAAGTCTCCGCCCACCAACAGTACACTACCCCCTGTGTGCGATGCTAAGGTTTCTATGGATGTCCAAAAGGCCGTATCTGGTTTGTTGGGAGAGTATAAATTAATGGTATGTATTTTTGTGCAGGAGATTGTCCCTGTGATAATGACATAGCGTCCGTCAGGGTCTTCATGGCTATGGGTGACCACCATGGGGCAACGCTTGTGCACCAGGATGGCCACTCCCGCCCACTTTCTCTGGGCTTGTTCGCTGTTCTGTTCTGCACGTCCTGTCAGTGAGTCTAACCTGTACCGACCTGGGGAGGTGTGTCTTCTGTATAAGTGCAATGTCTGCTTTTTTTGCCTTGAGTTCCCATAAGAGCAATTTTTATTTGTTCTGCGTTAAGCCCTTTAACGTTAAAAGAAATTATTTTGAATGCCATATTATTGTGATGTGGTTACGTAGAGGCCCAAGGGCCCCAAAGCCTTATAAGTCTGGTCTGAGTGTGGGGATTCTGGTCATGTGTCTACGTGGAGAGGGTAGGTTTCTGTGCCTTGTTGCTTGGTGCCTCCCACTGGTGTCTCAGTCAGGTGCGGTTTTGAAGGGTAGTATTGTTATAGTAAACAACAAGAAACTAAAGTAAATACAAAGAATACAAAAAAACTTTTATGGTCTGGTCTTACTCGTTGCCAGAACAGTCGGGGTTGTGTTAGTGGTACCCTGTCAGGGAAAGCTGGCCACCCCCCCGGTTCACTGTGCATCAACATGTAAACCTCACAATTTTGCGTTATTGGTCTGTCAGGATCCCAGTATCTCTGTCCCCCGTCCTAATAAGGGCCCCAACGGTCTCTGTATTGGAGGCATCCCCCAAGCGCTTTGCCTGTGTGATCTCCCTGCTACTCCCCCTCCCCATTCCTCCCTCCCCCCCTCCTCGGCTCCCACTCTGTCCCCTCTCCCCTCCAGAGCCCCGCAGCATCCATGGGAGTGTTCTTGGCCCCGGCCCAACCCTGCACAGACCCGGACCAGGCATGGCTGGTGAACCATCTGGGTGGGTGGCAGGGACCCCAGGCACACAGCCCCCCACATGCCAATGGATGAAGCTGCCATGGGTTAAGTCTAAGCTCGGCTGAGTAGTAATTACAGGCCCAGTCCCCTCCTCCCTCCCCGGTACTCCCCTCTGTGGGTTCTAGGTCTGGCTAGTGCCGGAGGTGGCCTGGATCCTGCCCCTATGGCTTGGGCCTCATGTTATAAGTAAGTTCTATGGAGGGTAAGTTTTGCAGACCTCTGCCCCCGTTTCCGCTATGACTGGGTTATTTCAAGCTATATGTTTGGGGATCATCCTGGGTTCCTTGTTATCTCCCCTCCCCCCCCCTCCATCCCGCTTTCCTGTCTCTGATTAGGCGGCCTGGTAGATGCAAGGCACATGAAGCGTACATTGGAAAGTCTTATACTCATAGTCTCTACAGAGTGGCAAATATGAATGGGCTGTGGCGCTCGCAAGTAATGCTGATTGGCCAGAGCTATGTTTGAATTGTGCTGCCTCTGCCCCTGATCTGCCTCTTTGTCAGTCTCAGCCAATCCTATGGGGAAGCATTGTGATTGGATCAGGCTACCACTTCTGCTAATGCGAGCAGTGGGCAGGTCTAAAGGAAACATGGACAAAGCCAGCAGCTTTAGGCTTGAATAGAAAAATAGAAACATAGAATGTGACGGCAAATAAGAACCATTCGGCCCATCTAGTCTGCCCAATTTTCTAAATACTTTCATTAGTTTATGGCCTTATCTTATAGTTAGGATAGCCTTATGCCTATCCCACGCATGCTTAAACTCCTTTACTGTGTTAACCTCTACCACTTCAGCTGGAAGGCTATTCCATGCATCCACTACCCTCTCAGTAAAGTAATACTTGGTATTATTTTTAAACCTTTGTCCCTCTAATTTAAAAATGTTGTCCTCTTATTGTATTAGTTTTTCTTCTTTTAAATATAGTCTCCTCCTTTACTGTGTTGATTCCCTTTATGTATTTAAATGTTTCTATCATATCCCCCCTGTCTCGTCTTTCCTCCAAGCTATACATGTTAAGATCCTTTAACCTTTCCTGGTAAGTTTTATCCTGCAATCCATGAACCAGTTTAGTAGCCCTTTTCTGAACTCTCTCTAAGGTATCTCTCTAAGGTATCTACAGTCTCCAGTACTGCGTACAATACTCCAAGTGAGGTCTCACCAGTGTTTTGTACAATGGCATGAGCACTTCCCTTTTTCTACTGCTAATACCTCTCCCTATACAACCAAGCATTCTGCTAGCATTTCCTGCTGGTCTGTTACATTGTCTGCCTACCTTTAAGTCATCAGAAATAATGACCCCTAAATCCCTTTCCTCAGATGTTGAGGTTAGGACTCTATCAAATATTCTGTACTCTGCCCTTGGGTTTTTACGTCCAAGATGCATTATCTTGCACTTATCCACATTAAATGTCAGTTGCCACAACTCTGACCATTTTTCTAGTTTACCTAAATCATTAGCCATTTGGCGTATCCCTCCTGGAACATCAACCCTGTTACATATCTTAGTATCATCAGCAAAAAGACATACCTTACCATCAAGACCTTCTGCAATATCACTAATAAAAATATTAAAGAAATGGGTCCAAGTACAGATCCCTGAGGTACCCCACTGGTGACAAGCCCAAGCTTCGAATATACTCCATTGACTACAACCCTCTGTTGCCTGTCACTCAGCCACTGCCTCACCCATTCAACAATATTGGAATCCAAACTTAAAGATTGCAGTTTATTGATAAGCCTTCTATGTGCAACAGTGTCAAAAGCCTTACTGAAATCTAGGTAAGCAATGTCTACTGCACCACCCTGATCTATAATTTTAGTTACCCAATCAAAAAAATCAATAAGATTAGTTTGGAATGATCTCCCTGAAGAAAACCCATGTTGTCTCTGATCTTGAAATCCATGTGTTTTTAGATGTTCAACAATCCTATCCTTTAACATGGTTTCCATCACTTTCCCCACTACTGAAGTAAGGCTTACTGGCCTATAGTTGCCCGACTCCTCCCTATTACCTTTCTTGTGAATGGGCACAACATTTGCCAACTTCCAATCTTCTGGGACTACTCCTGTTATCAATGATTGGTTAAATAAATCTGTTAATGGTTTTGCTAGTACACCACTAAGCTCTTTTAATAGCTTTGGGTGTATTCCATCAGGTCCCATTGACTTATTTGTCTTTACTTTTGACAGTTGAAATAGAACCTCTTCCTCTGTAAACTCACATGTAATAAATAACTCATTTATCCTTTTTCTTAACTGAGGTCCCTCTCATCTGTAAATACCAAACAAAAATATTAATTGAGGCAGTCAGCTAGACCTTTACCCTCTTCTACAAACCTTCCTTCTTTTGTTTTTAATCTAACTAATCCTTGTTTTACTTTTCTTTTCTCATGAGGTCCCTCTCATCTGTAAATGCCGAACAAAAATATTCATTGAGGCAGTCAGCTAGACCTTTACCCTCTTCTACAAACCTTCCTTCTTTTGTTTTTAATCTAACTAATCCTTGTTTTACTTTTCTTTTCTCATTTATGTATCTAAAAAAAGTTTTGTCCCCCTTTTTTACTGACTGTGCTATTTTCTGTGTGTGATTTGGAAGCTCTTATAACTTGCTTAGCCTCTTTCTGCCTAATCTTATAGATCATTCTGTCTTCCTCACTCTGTTTTTTTTTTTATAATTACTAAATGCGAACTATTTGTTTTTTACCATTTTGGCCACATCTGCGGAGTACCACAGTGGTTTCTTGAATTTTTTGCTTTTACTGACAAGCCTAATGCAATTTTCTGTTGCCTTCAGTAGTGCAACTTTTAAATAATCCCATTTCTCTTGGACGCCATTTAAATTGCTCCAGTCTGATAATGACTCCTTTACACATATTCTAATTTTAGAAAAGTCTGTTTTTCTAAAGTCTAAAACTTTTGGTTTTGTGTGGTGTGACTCAGTCACTGTTCTTATATTAAACCACACTGACTGATGATCACTGGATCCTAAACTTTCACCTACAGTAATATCGGATACCAAATCTCCATTTGTTAACACTAAATCTAGTATGGCCTCTTTACGAGTTGGCTCCTCAATTACTTGTTTTAGAGACAATCCTAGTAGGGAGTTTAGAATATGTGTACTCCTGGCACAAGCAGCTATTCTTGTTTTCCAATTCACTTGAGGAAGATTAAAGTCACCCATGATGATAACTTCCCCCTTCATTGTCATTTTAGCTATTTCCTCAACTAGTAGATTATCTAACTCTTCAATTTGTCCTGGGGGCCTATAAATCACACCTACACGAATTACTGTGTGATTACCAAATTCTAACATAACCCAAACAGACTCTATGTTCACCTCACTAACTTTTATTAGGCTAGATTTTATGCTATCCTTCACATACAGGGCCACCCCTCCCATTTCCCTGCCTTCCCTGTCTTTTCTATATAAAGTGTACCCTGGTATTGCTATGTCCCAGTCATTTTTCTCATTATACCATGTCTCAGTAACAGCGACTAAATCTACACTATCAGTTGCCATTATTGCCACAAGTTCATGGATCTTATTCCCTAAACTGCGAGCATTTGTAGACATGACTCTAAGCTTATCATTTTTTAACCCACTTGCTACAGGCACCTTCTGTCCTTGTTTTGGGGGACAATTGGATTGATGTTTTATCACCCTTTTGCCCCCCCCCTCCTAGTTTAAATACATCCTAGCAAAACCTCTGAACTGCTCACTGAGAACATTTGTTCCCTTTTGAGAAAGATGCAAACCATCTTTTCTGTACCGTTTATTTCCATTCCAAACAGAGCTACCATGAGAAATAAAGCCAAATCCTTGCTCCCGACACCATTCACCAAGCCACAAGTTAAAGTCCCTAATACGCATCCGCCTGTCGTTCTGAGTGTTATGCACAGGCAGAACTTCAGAGAATGACAGTGTGGAAGCAACCTGCAGTATATCATTGGCAAAAACACTAAAAACTTCCTTAACCTCTGAAACCTCATTGCAAGCCAAGTCATTTGTCCCTAGATGGACAAGTACATCCAATTCTCCTTCTTGGTTGGCTCGCTTAAAGGACCACTATAGTGCCAGGAAAACATACTCGTTTTCCTGGCACTATAGTGCCCCGAGGGTGCCCCCACCCTCAGGGTCCCCCTCCCGCCCGGCTCTGGAAAGGGGAAAAGGGATAAAACTTACCTTTTTCCAGCGCTGGGCGGGGAGATCTCTGCCTCCGATCCTCCTCCGTTCCGCCCCGTCGGCTGAATGCGCACGCGTGGCAAGAGCTGCGCGCGCATTCAGTCGGTCGCATAGGAAAGCATTTACAATGCTTTCCTATGGACGCTTGCATGCTCTCACTGTGATTTTCACAGTGAGAATCACGCAAGCGCCTCTAGCGGCTGTCAGTGAGACAGCCACTAGAGGATTTGGGGGAAGGCATAACCCATTTATAAACATAGAAGTTTCTCTGAAACTGCTATGTTTATAAAAAAAAATGGGTTAACCCTAGCTGGACCTGGCACCCAGACCACTTCATTAACCTGAAGTGGTCTGGGTGCCTAGAGTGGTCCTTTAACAATATTACAGATATGTCTCCTGTCTCTGTGAGCAGTAGCTCCGGGAAGACACCTCACAAGACCACCATTGTCCATCTCCACACCTCTAATGATGGAATCCCCCAACAACAACTGCTTTCTTTTAGGCCTCACCATACTCTCCAAGCCTCTCTCCACAACACCACTAGCCTCAGTGCCTCTCTCCACAACACCACTAGCCTCAAAGCCTCTCTCCACAACACCACGAGCCTCAGTGCCTCTCTCCACAACATACTAGCCTTAGTGCCTCTCTCCACAACACCACTAGCCTCAAAGCCTCTCTCCACAACACCACTAGCCTCAAAGCCTCTCTCCACAACACCACTAGCCTCAGTGCCTCTCTCCACAACACCACTAGCCTCAGTGCCTCTCTCCACAACACCACTAGCCTCAGTGCCTCCCTCCACAACACCACTAGCCTCAGTGCCTCTCTCCACAACACCACTAGCCTCAGTTCCTCTCTCCACAACACCACTAGCCTCAGTTCCTCTCTCCACAACACCATTACACTCTGAAAGTGCAGAAAATGAATTATGTAGAGCAACAGACTGTGCAATATGCCTTTTATCCACAACTCTAAGTCTACCAGATCCTACAGTGATCCATCTGCCATTCCTATTATGTCTCTGCGGCAGTGGCTTTGCAGCAGTTCCAGCCTGAGTTTGTTTACCAGATAATTTACAAATCTCAGACTTCAAAAATACAATCTCCTGCCGCAAGATAGAGAACTGTCTACAGATTAGACAACAACCAAACCTCCAAAAAGTGGAACGTGAAACAAATGCATAGCAACTAGTACACTGAACTAAGTCTGCCATTCCAATGAGGTGAATAATTTAAATCAAACGAATTTAAACTTTTTATTTATCCTCCTGAATAACTCAGATTACCTCCAGGTTATCTCCAGAATATCTCCAACCACACACTTAGAAGCAACACTCTCCAGAATATCTCCAACCACACACTTAGAAGCAACACTCTCCAGAATATCTCCAACCACACACTTAGAAGCAACACTCTCCAGAATATCTCCAACCACACACACTTAGAAGCAACACTTAGATGAAGCAACCAAGCTATATTAGCCAAGCTAATGACAACAACCCTTATATACTCCTAAAATCACCACCCACTAGGAATGTTTAACACCTGGGTAGGCCTCTGCTTATTTGCAAACAATAGCTAATTTAAACAGCAATCAATAGCAAGTAGCTAACTAATCAAATCAAATGCCTTATAATTACCAACAGGAAATCAAACCTTGTGCAATCAGTAACCTTTTCCTACAAATGAATCTTACCTGTAACAGTAAAAAAGAAAACTCTTAGCACAAATCTTAGACAGTTGAAGCTTCTGGAAAACTCTCCAGAATATTTCCGACCACACACACTTAGAAGCAACACTTAGATGAAGCAACCAAGCTATATACAAGTAAGATTTTACTATATTTAGGGAGGCAAAATGGGACGAGGGGGGCTAGATGGTGGTTTTACCCTATAGGGTCAGGAATACATGTTTCTTTTCCTGACCCTATAGTGCACCTTTAAGCTCCTGGAATTCCTCTATAGTGAGAGGATTCTCTAGTGAGGAGGCTATATTGTTAGGGATCTTAGTGTACATTCGGCTCTCTAAATACATGCTAATGTCTGCTAACAAAGGATCCAGCAAGTATTAGCTTTTTATCTGATACAGTTGGGCTTAAAGGAAGGCTCTAAATACCATAATTACTACAAGCAGTGGTTACGGTAATAGGAGTACCTTGGTACCCCTCATTGTCAGCAGTCAAGCCATTTGATTAGGTTTTGACTTTATACCTGGTGTCTGTTGGGACACTTTTTCTCAGTCACCAGGAGACCCATAAACCTTTGCTTAAGAGCTTCCATTAGCAGCCCTGCAGTGCATGGTTAGCTCAGAAAGCTTTCAGCTAGAGAGGAGGCTGCCGTGGTAGCAGTGGGCAACATGCTCAGCAGATCCCAGATAAGAAGGCAAACCATTTTAAAATGTCACCATTCCCACTACAGCATGCTATGGCCCCATAGCCACTACAACAGGCTATAGTAGTTATGGTGCCTAGACTGTTCCTTTAATGCAAATTACCTATTAATGGAACTAATCTTTATTGCTAAAAGCACAAGAATGTTTCACTAGCTCTGAAGGACAAGCATTTAATTGCGATGCCTTACTTATAACCTTGGCCATGAACAACATATTTGCTTCTCATGTGGAATGTTGAAGAGAGGTATTAATACTAACAAAGCTATGTTCAAACCACTTCTGAATTTACAAATGAGCATGTCTCTGCAATGGGCAAAGATTAAATAATATAATTAAAGCTGAAATACATGGTCAATGTGCTTTTATTTTATTTGAAATGATCCCCAATAATGAAATTTCCCATTTTACAAGTTTGCCCTCAGTCTCAAAAATAGCATTTCTCTGGATACCCCTGGACCTGTATTGATTACATATTATGTGCCAGTACATTTTTAAAGGGAAACCATCACTTCTCTGGAAACACCATTAAATAAAACTTTGAAATATCACATAGTTGCTTGTGTTAACCTTTTTCATCTGATGCTCAAATTTATTTCAAAAATATTGTCAAGATTTATCAGTTAAAGGGACACTCCAGGCACCCAGACCACTTCTGCTCATTGGAGTGGTCTGGGTGCCAACTCCCACTACTCTTAAGCCTGCAAGTGTAATTATTGCAGTTTTTTATAAAAAAAAAAAGGGTTAACTCCACCTCTAGTGGCTTTCTACTAGACAGGTCACTAGAGGTCACTTCCTCCTTCATAGCACAGATTATCTGTGCTAGAGCGTCGCTGGACGTCCTCACGCTGTGTGAGGACCTCCAGCGTCGCTCATTTCCTCATAGGAAAGCATTGAAAATCTTTTTCAATGCTTTCCTATGGGGAGCGCTAATGCGCATGCGCGGCATTGCCGCCATGCGCATTAGGTCTCCTCGGCTCGTGGGCGAGACCAGTCTCGCCCACCGGCCGACGGAGACTGTAGGAGGAGCGGCGCGGAGGAGGAGACAGCGACGAGGGACATCGTCGCTGCCTCAGGTAAGTGACTGAAGGGGTTTTCACCCCTTCAGCAACTGGGGATTGGGGGGTGGGAGGGAGAGGGTACCTCCAGTGCCAGGAAAACAGACTGTTTTCCTGGCACTGGAGTTTTCCTTTAACTGATAATATTACTGGTTAGTGTTGTTAGATCGTTTGTTTTATTAATAATATAATGAAGTGTCTATTCTTAATAAAGTAAAAATACATTCATTTTAACAATGTAAAATCTTTTATGCATAATAAAGTCACATAACTTGAATTAATGAAAGTGTGAAATTAATCTATTTGTTGTGGAGGGAGATTGATAAATTACATGACTTACAGAAGATATTTGCAGCAGTTGATCACATCATATAATATCTGTTTTCAACAGTTAGAGATGAGCTTTGCTGCACTGCAGTTGGTAGATATTTGTCTTTGTGAAGTTAAATTGTGTAAGTTTACAATTTGTTGACACTAAGAGTACTTTGGGCACATGAGAGATGCAAAATGAATATTCGGCCAAATTAACAAAATGTCACTATGAATTAAACATTCCATATGAATAATCACCTATCTGAAACTCTTTATATGTTTACACACACAACATTTTAATTAACATTTTAATAGATTATATTATATATATATATATATATATATATATATATTAAATCAGTTAATTAAATCAATTAAGTCATTATATATCTATGTGTATCTATCTATCTATCTATCTATCTATATATATATATATATATATATATATATATATTTATAAAATTCCCTTAAATTGTTATTAGTTTACCACCGTGCCATATTTTAAGACGTTTCTTGAATACCAGCATTGTTATTCTCTAAATCAAGCATGTCAAACTCAAAGTCTAGCACGGGCTGAATAAGCAAGGTTTAAGTTTATGTGGGCTGCAAAAAAAAAACAACTTACATTTTCATAGAAGCGTAGGTTTATTTTAAAAAGTACAGTATAAAAAAAACATCACCCCCCGCTACTAAACTACAGCACCCCCCTCTACTAAATACCAGCATCCCCCTCTAGCCAACAAGGAAACTCCACTCACATTGCCGCTGCCAGTATGCGACTCCGGATTCCGGCCTCTGGTATACCCAAAATGGTGCTGTTCACACCCTGCGCCAAAGCGGATCCTCACGCTACTTCTTGAAACCCTGTGAAGGTGGAGCACGTCGATGTCACGTCAGAATGTGACGTGGCGTTGCGTGCCTCTGTGCACCTTCAGGTACTCCATTGTCCAGCTGCGGCCATCGCAACACAGACCGACACACACACACTCACTGACACACACACACATACAGACACACACAGACACACACACTCACTGATAGACACACACACACACACTGACAGACACACACACACACACACACACACAGACACACTCACTGACAGACACCAATACACTCACACACCCACATACTCACTGACACACAGACACACACACTCACTGATAGACACAGTGGTGTATCTTGGTTTTGTGCTGCCCTAGGCAGGACAAAACTCAGACACCCCCCCTGCGCGCACCACCTCCACCCAACCCTTCCCTCCTGCCCCGCCTTCTAAATACACACACATTCACTGACAGATACGAATACACTAGCTAACAGACACACACACACACACTAACAGACACACACAGTCAGACACACACAGTCAGACAGACACACACTAACAGACACACACACTAACAGACACACACAGTCAGACACACACACACTAACAGACACACACAGTCAGACACACACACACACACACTAAGAGACACACACAGTCAGACACACACACTAACAGAGACACACACACTAACAGACATACACAATCGGACACACAGTCAGAGACACACACACTAACAGACACACACAGTCAGACACACACGAACAGACACACATACACACACTAACAGACACACAGTCACACACACTCACTCACATTAATACTCACTTCTCTTTTTTTTTTAAATTTAACCCCCCACCCCTCCAGCCTCCTTACCTTTGGGAATGCTGGAGGGGAGGTTCTCCCATTCCTTGGTGGTCCAGTGGCTGCAGGAAGGCACGGGCGGGCGGCTTGCGAGGGAGCACTTCCCCTGAGCACTTTGCTCAGCTCCCTTGCGCGCCGCAGAGTGAGGCTGGGAGGCGGAAGATGACATCATATTCCGGCTCCCAGCCTCACTCTGCGGGCGGCGCGCGATGGAGCTGAGCAGAGTGCTCAGGGGAAGTGCTCCCTCGCCAGTCGCCTGCCCGTGCCGCCCAACATGTCGGTTAGCCGCAAGGCTAACAAGGCATTTGCCCATGGCATTTGGGGGTGACTTTTTTTGCCGCCCCCTGGAAAATGCCGCCCAAGGCAAATGCCTTGTTTGCCTCGCGGCTAAAACGTCCCTGGATAGACACACACACTCTGACAGACACACATATACACTGACAGACAGACATACACACTGACAGACACACAGACAGACACACTCACTGAGAGACACACACATACTCACTGACACACACACTCACTGACACACAGAGGCACACACATACCCACTGTGGTGGAGTTTAACTCAGGAGAGCTAATGGAAACTCGACCTGCGGTGTAATGTACCACTCAGCCCTACAGCACTGAATGTTATAGTAAAATTAATATTATAATACAAAAATAAATTAAAAAGAATAAAAATGTGGTGCCGGCCAGGATCTCGATAATACCAGAATAACTCCAAGCTACTACTTCTCTTTCTTTAACTCATGAGTTGCATGGTGGAGACTAATAATAAGGAGTCTAGGAAGTACCCAACATTATGCATTATTAATTTAATATTTTTCAAATTGTCACTGTTTGCAGCTATTATTCACAATGCCACACCTGTTATTTTACTAATTTCTTGCATAGCTAGCACTTACGCTAGAAAAATACATTCACTGACTGAGTTGAGCTACACTCCGAAGCTAGTCTGCGACATATGATGGCAAATACCATGGATCTTCAAACTGGCTTTGAAACGTAACTGATTCAGTAGCAGAGGAGCTATTAATGCGGTTTAGTGAATTCGCCTGTATGTTTTAATTACAGTTACATTTTAACATTTAACTAACTATTTAACCTTGTCCAGTTTAATAAACTACAGCACCGATTTCAGGTCATGAACAAATAACCTCAGAAAAAAAACTAATAAAAAGTCTAATAAAAGCACAATCAGATTCTCACTTAAACAAATTATTAACAGACGTAAAGTGCCGGAAATAATTTATGCCAGCATGTAGGTTGACTGCAGTGCTCTCGTCTTCACCAAAACATTTTATTCAGGTCTCCCCAGCTTCCTAAAGTGAGACTCTGGTCACCATAACCACTACAGCCTGGGGCTGTCTCACAGTAAGATGTCTGTTTATAGCATGGTTTGATAACTTTCCTGGATCCCAATTGGATCCAGTCGTTCCAGACTGCTAATGACATTGTGAAGTTACATCAAGTATAACAAAAGAACGAGGATAGAAAGGTACACTGGGGGGATAGGGGGTAACCCCAATATAATGTAAAGAGGCAAAAGTGGTGTACCTGGGTAGCCTGGTTATAAGCTCTAAATTCACAAATTAATATCTAGGTTTGCAGGATGACTGCCAGACAAAGTACTAAGCTGATAAAAATGAAAAAATAAATAAATGTTGTTATAAATCAATGTAGTGGGGAAAAAAAAGTAAATAATATACCAAACGTGCTAATGTACATATAGTGAACACAAGGTAGGTGCCCTAATGGTATTGAAACAAATAACCGGATATCACTCCGGTGTCAAATCTACTAATACAGATTTTATGCGTACTAGTATATAGAGTACAAGCTGAAGTTTTACCTAATATTGTCCCTGATACTAGCTTGTATTATGAATTGCTAATGCCTGGATACGAAAGAGGTCCCTATTGGTCCTGGGGACACTCTACAATAAGTGTCAGTCTACACAGGACTGATAAGGAATACGCCGGCGGCTAGCATACGTTATGTGAAGAATGCAAGCTAAGGTATCACCTGTAAATATCCCTGATAACTGCTTGCATCAAAATCCATGTAGCCTGCCCTGAGCTCCTAATGCCTGGAGAGGAACCAAGGCTCTATTTGTGCTGATAATAGTCTTAAAATAGATCCCAGTCTTCACAGGACTGGTAGAGAATCTACAGGTGGATTGGCTTATACAGAATAAAGCCAGTAAGATTGGGATAAATGCCGGCTAGTGTAAGTAATTAGATATTGTAGATACTAAATAGAGGCTATGGGCCCCCTGCAGCACCTGAGGTAATCAGGGGCCACAGCCCTTTAATACTGCTCTGGACCAGGGCCCTGTAATATGGGGGTTGGCTGAATACATACTCACACACTACCCTGTGAACCCTTTTCTTCTCGGTGGCATGCTGGGAGGAAGTGAGGTCAGATCACTTCCTCCTCAGTGCCGCTGGGGAGGGGGTACACACCACAGGAGGCATTGTGGGGAGAGGGATTGAGAAAGCTGATGGCAGACTCCCATCAGCCTGGGCCAGCAAGCTCCCACTGGACCCCAGGGAAGCCACCCCTCTGTACCCAAAAGGTAAGGAGACAGGAGGGTGGCTAAATATTGTTTGTTTTTTTTGTTTTGCTTATTTCTGATATCACTTTTATTCAAGTGTTGGTGTTTGTAATGTAACACACAGGGAATAAGTACATGTTAAAAATCATAGAAGAACCTGGCAGTTCCCTATTAAATATAAATGTAAAAAGTATTTATTTTAACATATTATTGCATCAAGTGTTATCAAAGGCGAGAGAGATATCTTTGCCAGAAGCTCAAGGAAGCAGGCTGAAGGGTTTGGTTTGTTAAAATAAATTACTTATCCTGATACTCCTGGCTCCTGGCTCCTGGCTCCTGATTCCTGACTCCAAACTTGATGATCATTGAGACCTAAGGGGAACTGGCCTGAGGATTCAAGGAAATGCGCATGTCCCATTTAAGTGACATGAAAGCTGCATAAGTCCTGAGCCTACTTTTAAACGGCTCATAAAAGTGTGAGTGATTTCATCTCAGAATTTCCCTTTGTTTTATATATAATATACAGGTTGCACTATGTCCTTCTCTGTGTTTATATTTTTTGTATAGGGATTTTCCAATAGTGAATCTAATTATTGTGTATAAAGGAGGAGATACCTCTGTACCCAAAAGGTAAGGAGACAGGAAGGTGGCTAAATATTGTTTGTTTGTTTTTTGTTTTGCTTATTTCTGATATCACTTTTATTCAAGTGTTGGTGTTTGTAATGTAACACACAGGGAATAAGTACATGTTAAAAATCCTAGAAGAACCTGGCAGTTTCCTATTAAATATAAATGTAAAAAGTATTTATTTTAACATATTATTGCATCAAGTGTTATCAAAGGCTGTACACCATTTCCAAATGTCACTTTTGCCAAATTCTGGACCAGGGTATGTAAGAACAGAGTTGAGACATTATATTGGCAAAGGTTGCTGGGAGTTGCTGTCCAAGAGCTGCTAGAAGGCAGAGATTAAAATATGTAAATGTACACATATATGTGTGTGTGTGTGTGTGTGTATCTGGCTGTGTTTATGTCCTTGTGTTTATCTGGCTGTGTTTGTCTGTGTGTCAGTGTTTCTGTGTGTATGTATACCTCTGTATGTGTACGTGTGTGTGTGTGTGTGTGTCAGTGTGTGTGTGTCAGTGTGTGTCAGTGTCTGTGTGTGTGTCTGTCTGTCTGTGTCTGGTAATGCATACATCCCAGCATTTTAATGCCAACACAAATACACTCCTACATTCCATCTCTAGCACTGTACACATATACACCCCTGCATTTATACCTTTATGTGTGTATCTGAATGTGTGTACATACCTGTGTCAGTGTGTGTGTATCTCTGTGTGTATCAAAGTGCTTGTATCTGTGTGTCAAAGGGTGTGCATCTGAGTGTGTGTGTATGTGCCAGTATGTGTCAAGGTGTGAGCATGTGTCAGTGTGCTTATGGGTGTATCTGCGTGTTAATGTGTACGTGTATAAGTGTTATAGAAATCACACAACATGCAAACAGACCCCTGCAAACACAAACATTACATACAAACACACCAGTTTGCTAAAACACCAATACTACACACAAATGTACATATGCATTTAAAAGACAACACTACATCCAAACACCCCCCTGCATGCAAATACAAACATTATATACAAACACATTCCTGTATTAAAACGCTAAAATTATATACAAACACCAACTCTACACACAAAAGTACACCTGCATTTAAAAGCAAACACTACAGACAATCACACATCCCTGCATTCAAATACAAATACACCCCTACATGCACATATACACTCTATACAATAATATGCTGACATTCAATTGCACAAACACTGCTCAAAAATACAACCCTGCAAGGATGGTAGATCCCCAGCTGGCATAGCATCGCAGGAGTTGTATGACAGATGGGGATCTATCTTTTCTTTACTCTTGTGCTACAGGGCAGGCCTGAAAATTTTTTTTTTGCACCAAGGCACTCTCTACATTAGTTTCGCCTCTAGGTTGGGGTGGAGGGAGTGATTGCATGCCCAGGGGGCCCAAGCAGATGCTTGCCCAGGGTCCAATAAATATTAAAGACTGCCCTGGATGAGCCAGGTCGGGCGAAACGCACGTGTGAGGGTTCTCAGTGTACTACTCCTATGACTTAGAGTCTAGCACATGGACCTGCGACCGTGCTATTTTGTTCACCTATTGATTTATCCATTTATTTTATTTTACTTTTGATTATATTTCTATACTAGTATATATTAGCCTAGTGGGACTGGAGATAGGTGCCCTCGAAGGCACAAGGAGGTCATAGCCTTAGCACTAGATTAGTGCCAGTCAATTTTGCAGTACTAACTGTCTTTTAGATGTATTTATTTTTATTTTTCTGAGATGGAGAGACCATCTAGTATCACTGCACACTAAGAGAAAACTTAGAGACATTTATGTCTCTAGATCAATAGATAGCCTCTAATACATCACGACGACAGGATAGATTAGTCACTTAGATTCAGACTTATGCACGTCTTCAAGCTCCACAACGGACTGATTAACATTAAAAGTGTATTATTATCTCACTGTCCGTCATTAGACCTATGCAGAATCTGATAGGTTTTAACGTAATCTGTACCCTCCTATTTATATTTAACCGGGTAGTTTTACTATAGTATACTATCTTGCTATAGCCTCTATTTAGTAGCTACAATATCTAATAACTTACACTAGCCGGCTTTTATTCTCACTGGCTTTATAGTCTCACTGGCTTTATTCTGTATAAGCTTAGTACTTTGTCTGGCAGTCATCCTGCTACAAACCTAGATATTTATATATGAATTTAGAGTTTATAACCCAGGCTACCCAGGTACACCACTTTTGCCTCTCTACATCAATTATAATGATCATTTCAAATCACTGAAGTGGTCATGGTGCTTCAAGTAACCCATTAAAGACCTAGCATATTTCCACTGCCCAATGCCGTCTGCTGAAAGCTGTTGCTATGCTCCCGTTCTATAGATCACATTCAGGAAAGCGATTGGTAGCTGCTTATTAAAGAATATGCTAGACCCAGCATGCTTTTAAATGTATCCACAGGACAGATGGCAGAGAACACCTTCTCAGCAGAGCTGTCTGACCTGAGCAGGTTTATGCAGAAATAGATATCTGGACAGAACTATACAGCTCCACTAAACAATATTATTACCCAGAAATCAGTATTAAACATAAACGGTCACTTTTACTGCTCTACTCTATGACACTGTAAAATCCCTCACACTAAAAGAACAGGGATTTCCTAACTTATTCACCTCTATGCTGTACTTTCACATGTGATTTTTACGTATTCTGCTCTAAATAGTTTTTTCTCTTCCTATTCCTTCACTAAACTACTTTATTTTTCCATGGTTAATTGTTACAATTGTTCTCTCACTTCTCACTTGTTTGAGTACTGATACCAAGTGGTGTTGCTGCTGCGTCAGGTGTGTCATTATTGATGTATGACTGGTTTCTTTAACCCCTTAAGGACCAAACTTCTGGAATAAAAGGGAATCATGACATGTCACACATGTCATGTGTCCTTATGGGGTTAAAAGAGTAGAGAGAGGTAATGTAATTATTAACCTCCTGAAGGGGGGGGGGGGGGGGAACCCCTGGTGAGACTAGTCACTATGGAATAAATGAGGGGAAAAAAGAGAACTGCCAGGAGAGAGCGAGAAAATAATAACTGTATCGCTGGTGGAGTGTCAAATATCAAATATCGGCCTGTACTACCTTACTCTGTATGCATTATCCCTATATGTGGGTAGAACTAACAGATTTTTTATATACAGACAGTATAGCGGATAATTGTTTTGTAAATATGTACATTATTATTTCTGTTTGAATTTTGTTTTCCTTTTCTTTTTGTTGTGGTGACTTATTGCACCTCTTAATCGCTATATTGAAAGTTACGTTTTATTTTTAGAAATAAAGCCTAATTGGTTGATATTTGCCACTCCACCAGCGATACAGTTATTATTTCTCGCTCTCTCCTGGCAGTTTGCTTTTTTTCTCATTTATGACTGGGTACTTGCTTCATTATGCATGACCGAGAAGGTGCAACAGTTTTGCTGCATGACCATGAAGTTTGTGGCGGTCACGTGGGTCATTGTGCACACTCTGTAGGCATACAGAAGTTACACCAGTGCATCCAATAGCTGCAGTTGAAGCTGAGGTTGTCCCGTGTGAGTCACCTACTTGAAGAGGGAGTGCCTTGTGTCACAGATGTGTCCCTGCCTATACGACCCCAAAGCCAGAACACTTAACCCACTGCTCTGTTCCTGCTCTCCTTACTCAGTTGACATCACTCTTGTTGTTGTGGACTGTTGAATTGCTGACCCTTGGCTCATCTCTCAGACTTACAACTCTGCTGCTGTCTTCTTCTTGCTCCTTCTTGGCATTAATGGTCTGGTTCCCAGGATCTCCTTTTCTTTTGTTGTGTTTAATGACCTCCACTATGCTACCGCATGATTCCTGGGAGCCTGTCGCACCTGCAGGTCTTCCTTGGAAGTGTTAATGAGCAAGGGTGTGCCGTTTGCCTACATTTGGTTCCTCTCCACATCTTGGTGGAGATATCAATGTGCATTATATAATTGTCCCACAAGATAATTATTTTGGCAGCCATTAAAACTAATTATTAAATATTTTATTTTACTGCATATCTGTATAAAGAATCCAAACTGTAACATTTTAGTTCATATATGAGTACTAGATTTAAATCTCAGACATTAAAGGAACACTCCAAGCACAATAATCACTACAGCGCAGTGATTATAGTGCCAGGAGTGTCCTGATGCCCCCAAATTGAAAGAATGGTTTAGGATGGTTTGACTAGGTTCAATGTCTTACATGGGGCCCCTCTCTGCCTCTTCTCTAGACAGAAGTTCTCTATCTTAGTAAAACCTGGCAGTGCTTAGCTTCTTAGTTTAGCTCAGGAGTGCTAACAGAAGTTCCTAAGAAGAATCTTCTGGTCCTCCTGGCTATTTACATTGGAAGGCATAAGGGACCTCCTGTTTGGAAATATGGTTATATTCACTTAAGCATAAACACTGATGAAAGGATACCTGAATTACCATATCTGGGCCAAAATATCCAACTTGCAAAAAGCAAAGCATACTCTGCCATGGCTATTTTATCCAAAATGTACAATTCAGTAAACTTTTATCAAACTATTTACAGAAGGAATTTATAAACCGGTAGGTTCTACAAGAGTGTAATGGGTTAACCAATCCTGTGTCTTGATGTAAATACACCTGATGCAGGTTCCTCATTGGGTTGGCTTTTCTTATTTGCACAGTTTGTTGAAGAGGGGTTAACCAATCCTGTGTCTTGATGTTAATACACCTGATGCAGGTTCCTCATTTGGTTGGCTTTTCTTACTTGTACAGTTTGTTGAAGAGGTAATTCCTAGTGACTGCAAACAACCACTGGATGGAAAAAAGTAGGGGATGAAATTCAAAATCCACAGGTAAATGAAAAATAAAACATTTGTTATTTTAAAGTTAAGACGACTATTTACATTCTGGAGTTAAATTCCAGACAAGCAGGGACAAGCGATATAAGTCGCACTAAGTAAAAATGAACATGACATGTGACATTCTTCTATGACAGAAAGACTTGCCAGCAAAGTTCATCTGTGAATGTCACAATGCTGTTAGCTGTTGCTGCAATAAAGTAGCTTGGAAAGTTACAGGGTCAAATATAGCACATTATATTTTTCAGTTTATACACATTGAAATTTGCCAGACTGGTTATGTTACCTTTCAGACCAAATGATAGCCCAGGAATGAAAATTACCCTCATGATGGCATACCATTTGCAAGAGTAGACAACCTAAGGTATTACAAATGGGGTATGCCCAGTCCTTTTAAGTAGCCACTTAGTCACAAACATTGGCCAAAGATAGCGTTCATATATTTGTTGTGTGTGAAAAAAGCAAAACATAAATTCAATGCTAGTTTTGGTCAGTGTTTGTGACTAAGTGGCTACTAAAAAAGACTTGACATACCTTGGGTTGTCTACCTTTACAAATGGTATGCCATCATGGGGGTAATTCTCATTCCTGGGCTGCCATACGGTCTCAAAGACTAATCTGACATATTTCAATGTGAAAAAAAGGAAATTCAAGCCTTATATTTGACTTAGTAACTTTTGAAAACACCATAAAACCTGTACATGGGGGGTACTGTTATACACGGGAGACTCCGCTGAACACAAATATTAGTGTTTCAAAATAGTAAAACATATTACTAAAACACAATAGTAAAACACAAATATTAGTGTTTCAAAATAGTAAAACATATTACAACAATAATATTGTCAGTGAAAGTACAGTTTGTGTGTGAAAGATGCAAAAAAATGAATTTTCACTGACTATATCATTGTTGTGATTTGTTTTACTGTTTTTAAACACTAATATTTGTGTTCAGCGAAGTCTCCCGAGTAAAACAGTACCACCCATGTACAGGGTTAAATATAGGGCTTGCGAACCAAATTCTTTGTACTTTCTGCCTAGGTTGCCAGGCAGGTCCCTCAGATTGTAATTAATAATATAACTTAATTATGTAAAAATATTATATAAATATATATGTATATATGTATGTGTATGTATGTGTATATATACATTTTTATTATTTTTATTTATATATAGCGATATATGTAGATAGATAGATATATATATTGTTACATATATGTATTTGTAACGTCATTCTAAATGTATTTTGAATTTAATATATATGAATATTAATATCAAAATACAGTTATAACAAATTAAAACGGGTATGTAATTTTTTTGTAATTATTTTTTTCATTTTTTTTCAATGTATTTATTGATTATTTTTATTTTATTTATATTATATATATGTGTATATATAATATATACTTTTTATTTGATTTAAAAACTGTTTTATTACTTTATTTTAACTTTAAAAACTTTTTTACAGGCATGGGGGGGACTGCCTGAGAGACTGCCTGAGCTATTCCGGCCATGTGTTTGCGGGACCCCGTGATCACATGGCTGGGGGGGCCGCATCGGGCAGAGGGGGTCTGCCTGTGGGGGTCATCGGCTGAATGCGCATGCGCGGCAGGAGCCGCGCTCGCATTCAGCCGGTCGCATAGGAAAGCATTTACAATGCTTTCCTATGGACGCTTGCGTGCTCTCACTGTGATTTTCACAGTGAGAATCACGCAAGCGCCTCTGGCGGCTGTCAGTGAGACAGCCACTAGAGGATTTGGAGGCTGGATTAACCCTCATTATAAACATAGCAGTTTCTCTGAAACTGCTATGTTTATAAAAAAAAAGGGTTAATCCTAGAGGTACCTGGCACCCAGACCACTTCATTAAGCTGAAGTCGTCTGGGTGCCTAGAGTGGTCCTTTAATTAACACTTCTGTCTGTTCTAAACTCCTTGGGTGGAAAACTTCTCCCCACCTGGAACACTGCTGTACCTAATCATTATTTAATTCTGTGGACTGGATGCTGTAATCCAGCCGGAAGTCAGCATGGGTCATCAGCATAAGGATTTGTTTTCATTATACATTGCATGGATCTTGTTGTTTACTTTTTAAGCCCTCTTTTCCGGCCCCTCTTTGTCACTGTTTAGATTTCTCACCCACTTAAATGCGAGAGCTGAACATGGTGATCCTACCCATTCTGGACTAATGCTGGAGTTTTATAGGCCTCAACACTTAACAGATGGGCAGGGCTTTCCTGTGATGCTTTCTTAATGTTTTGTAATTTTATAAGGGCTTCTATTGTGATATTTTATTGACACATTTCTGTACAGTATTGTTGAAAATTTCAATAAATATTTTCAAAATAAAATCTGTTTTAAGATTTCTAAGAAGTTTTGATGGCCTTTTTACATTTGAAATTATGCAGTTTTGTTTGTTTGTTTGTTTTGTCCATTCGAAGAGCTCGTCGGGACATTATTAGTTAGTTAAACTTTAATATGCTGTTCGAACTTAAATGTATTTATAAAAATGAATTAACATATTAAGCATGCCATAGCCAGCATTGTGATCAGTGACCTAATGATTGCCTTCCTTTTTCAGAAGTTTACAATAAATTGTCAGCTCAGATCAGCATTTTCTTCGAAGAAATTATATACACAGCTATCCCAAAAAGTCGGTCAGACTTAGTAGCAAGGCATATTCAGGATGAAGTGGAATTTGAAAGCTTTTACATGTATTTATCAGGATATAATGGATTAAAAAACAGAAATAATAAAAATGCACAAATGTATTAAACATTAGTTGGTGTCGCACTATGTTAATAAAAAGTATTCAGTGATATATTTGAGATGTGGGTTACGCTGAGCATAGGCATGTGGTCAATACTAACTAATGTCACGTATGCTAAACCTCCTTTACAACACTTTTTATTAAACCTACAGATTTTCTACGTTCCTAATACCCTCTCTTACTTCCTCAGCCACTATTATGTCTCCACATTCTTCTCCCAGACAATTTCAAGTCCACAGCCTCGGTTTCTCAGTCAACCTCATGTCCATATTCTTCTGCTCCAGTCCATTTCAAGTCTATAATTTCCCAAGATCATTTCCTATGCTCACTCTACCTCCATGGCCAATTTAAGGTGCCCACCTTCCTATTCTTGCCAGTTTCTTATCCAGTCTTTCTGCTCTCTGTCACTCTCCCCTGCAATTTTGTAACAATGGTTTTAGAAAGAAAACGTGATTTTATTTATGGCTGGAAATTTCCTTTGAATTTTGTTCCTCTTTCAGTATTTCTGAATCTATTATTACTCCAACCAGCAACTCAATTAGATGGTAAAGCTATTAAATTCTATGTAGAGAAGGCAAAGTTGAGGAGACTGTTATATTGCACGTCCCATGCCTAATTTCATGAGCCTACTCTCTTCTCTATATTATGTTTTATCTTGCCATTCTTTCCCCAGTCAATTGTCAGGCATTCTTTCCCCAGTCATTGGCTGCCTCTCCCTTACCTTCACCATTCTTTATGCAGTGTTAAACCCCCAACAACCCTTCTCTGACCGTTTTCATTTTCATGGCATTATCCCACGACTAGAGGACACTATACAATAATTATTATTTAATGAAAAGAGCTAAAATATTTTCTATTCAATTTCTTCTTACTTCTGCTTCCTAAATGCAGAGTTTATTTTGTATCTGTGTTTTAGATCTATTTAAATGTTTATCAGCCCTTTCCTTTTGTAGACCACATCTTGGCATTTTTACCATTATGACCTAGCTGTCAATTGACTCCTTGACTCAACTAAAATTCTTCTTTTTTTTTACCTTCACAACTATTGCTTGTCCTTAACCATCTATTCTGAACATTCTATCTGAAAGCATACTTTATGTCCGTTACAATTCTTGGTTTTGAAAATATTTGAAAATTCAGACTGTAGAACTTTCTCTCCCGTGGGAAAAAACATAAATTTATTTTATTTTTTAAGGACCACTCTAGGCACCCAGACTACTTCAGCTTAATGAAGTGGTCTGGGTGCCAGGTCCCTCTAGGATTAACCCTTTTTTTAATAAACATAGCAGTTTACGAGAAACTGCTATGTTTATAAATGGGTTAATCCAGCCTCCAAATCCTCTAGTGGCTGTCTCACTGACGAGGCGCTTGCGTGATTCTCACTGTGAAAATCACAGTGAGAGCACGCAAGCATCCATAGGAAAGCATTATAAATGCTTTCCTATGAGACCGCCTGAATGCGCGCGCAGCTCTTACCACGCATGCGCATTCAGCCGAAAGGGAGGATCGGAGGCGGAGAGGCGGAGGAGAGCTCCCCACCCGGCGCTGGAATAAAGGTAAATTTTAACCCTTTACTCTGCATCCAGCCCGGCGGGAGGGGGTCCCTGAGGGTGGGGGCACCCTCAGGGCACTATAGTGCCAGGAAAACGAGTATGTTTTCCTGGCACTATAGTGGTCCTTTAATTGATCTGCATTGCGTGATGCCACTCTGATTTTAATACGTTACACTCTGTGACAGTGATTGCTAACTTTATGAATACACTGCTGTAGACTCCTGTTCTCTTTAAACTGAGACAGCCAATATTGGACGTCAGTAATATAACTCTCTTCCAAAGCTCTGATATTAAAGATTTCTAAAAAAAAATTCAGTGCAGTACCAAATCAGAATCACAGCAATCTCTGGAGGAAAGGAAAGATGGAACAAGACACAAAATGGATATTCAGGCAAACAGATCATGACTTTCTGGCCTGGCATTTCTATTGACATTTACTAACATAATTATCTGTTTCTAATTTGTGTGATTGCTAACCCCAAGCTGCCCCCTTATCTGTTATGCAGAGTATAATTTATCTCTCGCTGTCAGATAAAGCCTCAGGAGCTGCGATGATGTAAGGTTTAACGTGCTTATATGCTTTCTGTCTATTCATTTCTGATACTGTGTCTACGCAGTTTCTGTCCACCTGATGACCTTTGGGTTGTTAAAATAAGCAGTATAATGCACAATACCAAAATATTGCATTCTCAATAGACTTTAAATGCATTTGATAGGTTTTAGCTTTATATTAATGTTGTATTTTTCTCCTTACTATTATTATGGGCATTTATATAGCACCAACTTGTTCAATATTGTTACAATATTGTAAAAAGGGGGATATTTAACGATAAATGAGACAATTACAAAACTTTACAGGAATAATAGGTTGATGAGGACCCTGCTCAAACGAGCTTAAAGTCTAGGAGGCGAGATATATTATTATTATTATTATTATTATTATGATGATATTTATAGAGCACCGTCAAATTCCACAGCGCTTTACAATGGGTGGACGAACAGACATGTAGTTGTAACCAGACAAGTTGGACACACAGGAACAGAGGGGTTGAGGGCCCTGCTCAATGAGCTTACATGCTAGAGGGAGTGGGGTAAAATGACACAAAATGATAGTATTAGACTAGTGACAGTTGCAGAAGAGGAATCAGTTGGGAGCTATTAAGAGTTTAATTGATACGCTTTTATGAAGAAGTGGGTTTTTACCGATTTTTGGAAGGAGTGGAGACTGGGAGAGCATCTAACGGAGGAGGGAAGCGAGTTCCACAGGAACGGTGCAGCCCTCGACAAATCTTGAAGGCGAGCATCAGAGGTGGGAGTACGGACAGAAGATAGAAGTCTTCAGCAGATCGTAAGGGCCTAGACGGGACATACTTGTGTATAAGGGAGGATAGATAGGTGGGAGCAGCATTATGTAGAGATTTGAAAGCAAGAACCAGAATTTTAAATTGAGCTCTATATTTTATAGGAAGCCAATGTAGGGACTGACAGAAGGGTGAGGCATGGGAGGTGCGGGCGGACAGAAAGATGAGCCTCGCCGCCGCATTCATTATGGACTCTAACGGCGCAAGTTCAGAGCATGTAAGACCACTGAGAAGCGGATTACAGTAGTCAAGGCGAGAAAGGACAGTGGAATGGACCAACACCTTAGTCGCATCTGGCGTTAAGTAGGGGCGGATGCGCGCAATGTTTTTGAGATGGAAATGACAGGATTTGGCGATAGATTGAACATGAGGCTTGAAGGAGAGGTCGGAGTCAAAGAGAACACCTAGGCAGCGAGCCTGCGTGGTGGAGCTGATGGTAGCACCGTTGACTTGGAGGGAGACAGACACAGGAGTAACAACACTTGAGGGAGGAAAGACCAGAATTTCAGTTTTGGTCAAGTTTAGTTTAAGGAAGTGGGCAGCCATCCAGTTAGAAACAGCAGAGAGGCAGTCAGAGACACTAGTCAAGAGGGACGGGGAGAGATCCGGGAGGACAGGTAGATTTGCGTGTCATAGAAATTATATTGGAAGCCAAAGGAGCTAATGAGTTTACCAAGGGAGGCAGTATAGATGGAGAACAGTAGGGGACCAAGGACTGAACCTTGGGGGACACCAACAGAGAGGAGTTGGGGAGAAGAAGCAGATCCAGAGAAAGAAACACTGAAAGAGTGCTGGGAGAGGTAGGAGGAGCACCAGGAGAGAGCAATATCTTGTAGACCGATATTGCGGAGGATGAGAAGAAGCTGTTGATGATCAACAGTGTCAAAAGCCGCAGACAGGTCAAGGAGAATTAGGATAGAGTAGTGACCACGAGATTTTGCAGTGAGTAGATCATTGGAGACTTTGGTCAGTGCCGTTTCCACAGAGTGCTTAGCGCGGAAACCAGACTGAAGCGGGTCTAGCAGAGAGTTGGACTCGAGGAAGTCTGTCAATCTCGCATACACAATTCTTTCAAGGATCTTGGATGCAAAAGGCAGTAGCGAAATAGGACGATAGTTGGATGGGGAGTTAGGGTCTAGATTGGGCTTCTTTAGAATTAGGGTTACAGTTGCATGTTTGAAGGGCAATGGAAATATACCAGAGGAGAGAGAGAGATTGAGAATTTTACTGAGAGGTGGAGAAAGAGAAGAAGACAGAGTACGGATGTGTAGCGGTACTTACCCTTTCCAGGGGCCGGCCGGGGTCCTCTGTTCAAGTCGCGCGCGGCTCTGCTGCTGCACGAGGCGCGCGCGGCTCATCCGACGGCTGCAAAAGGAAGGCGGGCAGTGACCGCGAGAAGCGGTCACGTGTCCCGTCTGACTCTAAAAGCGCGCCGCGGGTCTCGGGCGCGCTCTTAAAGGGACAGTGGGAGCCTAAATTGGCAAAGGCCTCCCATTGGTCCCTGTCATGCCACACTCCCCATGCACTTACCTTTTGGGGGCGTGGATGTGACAGGGACCAATCAAAATAGATGTTTAGGCATTTATACTCACCTTTTTCCCTTAGTTCCTTGCCCTATCGTGGTTTCTGTTTCAGTTCCCTTTAGCGCTTGTTGTGTTCAGTTGTGTTCCTTCGTACTTGACCTTGGCTTTGTTTCTGACTACGTTATCTCTTTATCCTTATCTGTTCTGTTTGCCGGCTTGCTGTTTACTGTGTACCAGACCCCGGCTAGTCCTAGTTTATGCTGTCTCTTTGTGCCCTTGACCTCGGATCGCTCCTGACTCTGTACTTCGCCTATGTACGCCGAGTCCCGCCACTCTAAGGTCCGGTAGACGTATCTCCCCTCTGTGTTGTCCTCTGTTTAGTTGAATTCTGTGTGTTGGGGTATATTTTCGTTACAGGATGAGATGCGAGGGAATTGGATCTAGGGAGCAGGTGGTGGGGCGGGAGGACTGGAGCAGAGCAGAAACCTCTTCCAATGTAGCTGGTGCGAATGAACATAGAACAGCAGAGGGAGTGAAGTTAGGGGAAATATTGTGAAACACAATATTTGTAAAAAAACAACAGTGTAAAACACAATAGGAAGAGCATCAAGTGGGATTGAAATATTTTCTACTTTTAGAAACTTTCTGCAATGTTTATTATAAAACATTAGTCCCTACTTTGTCTTATGGTATCATGGATTGCATTGTTGTTTCAAGAATTTCCAATGCTATCAGGATTGGTATGTCATAAAGATTGCAGCTTAAAGGGACCCTCCAGGCACCCAGACCACTTCTGCTGGTCTGGGTGCCAACTCCCACTACCCTTAACCCTGCAAGTGTAATTATTGCAGTTTTCATAAACTGCAATAATTACATTGCAGGGTTAACTCCTCCTCTAGTGCCTGTCCACTAGACAGCCACTAGAGGACACTCCTGTGTTCATAGAACACGAAAAGTGTGTTATAACGACGCTGGAGGTCCTCACACTATGTGAGGACCTCCAGCGTCGCCGAAATCCTTATAAGAAAGCATTGAAAGCATTGCCGCTCATGCACATTAGGTCTCCCCTGCCGCCGACCATGCATGCGCGGTAGGTCTCCCCCGCCGGGTGATGTGGGATGGGGGGTGGGAGGGAGAAGGTACCTGCAGTGCCAGAAAAATGGTTTGCTTTCCTGGTACTGGAGAGTCCCTCTAATGGAATACTGAAAAGTGACAGAGGTGTTTTAACTGCCTTCTGACAAAAAAAAATAAAAAAAATATTCATTTTCAAAACTTAGAAAAATAAGAATTAGGGCTGCTGGGAGTAATCTTATTACAAAATAAAGTACTTTAAAAATATCCATGTCTTAAAATAGATTTTTTTTTTTTAGTTCCCCAATATTTCCCATGCTGCCTTATAGTATACAATTAATATGGCAAACATTCAGGGCAAGTCCAATGCTGTTATTCACTAAAGATTGGATTTTGTCTGGATGGACAAAATATTATTTATCCAACATAAAGATTTATTTATGCAAACAATATTTTTTTTAGTGGGCACTGAGAATATCTCATGGCTCTAGTGCAAATGCAAATATTTATGAATTAATTTATAACTAGCTGGCACACTGTAATTACAAATATAATAGCCCACTACAGATCTCACAAATCTCTGATCAATATTTAATGAAGTGTTCTTGGCATTCTGTCATGGCATTCAACTGTTTCAAATAAATATGTCTAGAATCTTTACAGATCATTAACTTATAGAAAACTTGAAAGAAAGCTCTAATTTATATTAATTTTCCTTAAAGTTTCAAAATCTTGCAATGCAATTATCTAAATAAACATCAAACGGTCTATAAATGATATCTTTATTTTTAGGTACAGAGGTCCTTGCCCATGATGACACCATTAAATAGATTGAGTTGTGAAAAGTCTTTAATGCTCAAATGATTCATAAACCTCATGGATACATATTCCAAATCCCTCCAACGTGATGTTTATGTGTAGTCTAGTTGTAATAATACTTAATACATTATATCCTCTTAAAGGAGCACTATAGGGTCAAGAGCACAAACATGTATTCCTGACCATATAGTGTTAAAACCACAACCTCCCTAAATATAGTAAAATCTTACTTCTATTCAAGTCTGCAGCTCCTGGCTCTGCCCCTGTTTGCCTGTGAACTGCGTCTGTCTGATGACATCATCAGAAGTGGTGGTCTGAGCCAATCACAATACTTCCCCATAGGATTGGCTGAGACTGTCAAGGAGGCAGAACAGGGGCAGAACCAGCACAAGTCAAGCACAGCCCTGGCCAATCAGCATTTCCTCAAAGAGTTGAATTGAATCAGTGCATCTCTATGAAGAAAGTTCAATGTCTGCACGCAGAGGGTGTAGAAG
Source organism: Pelobates fuscus (assembly GCF_036172605.1). Classification (NCBI taxonomy): domain Eukaryota; kingdom Metazoa; phylum Chordata; class Amphibia; order Anura; family Pelobatidae; genus Pelobates; species Pelobates fuscus. Next base: position 92,911,890 of record NC_086317.1, on the reverse strand, counting down.
GGTGTCACTCTGCAGCACTGCCCCAGAAAGCACCTCTAGCAGCCATCTAAGGAGTGGCCAGTGGAGTTATCACTAGGCTGTAATATAAACACTGCATTTTCTCTGAAAACTGTGTTTACAGCAAAAAGCCTGAAGGAAAAGATTCTACTTACCAAAACAAATGCAGAAAGCTGTAGTTGTTTTGGTGACTATAGTGTCCCTTTCAGTCGTGGGTCCTCAAACTCCGGCCCCCCAGATGTTGCTGAACCACAACTCCCATGATTCTCTGGCTATCTATGTAATTCAAAGAATCATGGGGTTCAGCAATATCTGGGGGGCCGGAGTTTGAAGACCCATGCTTTAAGTCATTGTAATTGTGAAACTTAGCAAGCGTGCAGAGGAAAAAAGATATGTGCCTTCGAAGACACACATCTCATTTTTTCTATCCATGCCTTATGTAGGGAGTAAGGAAGACAGTAAATCATTTCAGAAAGAGATATAAGCAGCAAAATGCATGACATGGATCTGATACTGGCTCTTTCAGTATGGTGGCAAATTTTAATAGTACCCCGGCACTAAAATAGTTAAAGAATGCTTTATTACAACCACACACTGAAGTTTTCAGTGTATTTCATTTGTGCCTATGTACACTGAAGAGTGTGGTTGATGTAACATTTTCTTAAAGGGGCACTCCTGGCCGCAATGCAACTCTAAAGGGACACTATAGTCGCCTAAACATCATAGGCTTAATGAAGCAGTTTTGGTGTATAGATCATGCCTCTAAAGTTGATCAATTATTTACCATTTAGGAGTTAAATCATGTTTGTTTCTGCTTATACAGCCCTAGCCACACCTCTCCTGGCTGTGACTGACACAGCCTCTATGAAAAAAATGCTTTCATTTTCAATCAGATGTAACTTACTTTAGACATTTTTTTTTTTATCTCTTGCACTGTAAATTGAACTTTAATTACATACAGGAAGCTCCTCAGGGTCTAGCAAGCTATTAACAGAGCAGGAGATAAGAAATTTTAAATTAAGCAGAATTTGCAATAAAGGAAGTATAAACGTTAGACCTTTGCAGGAAGTGTTTAAGAAGGCTGGGTAAGTCACATGCAGAGAGGTGTGACCAGGGCTGCATAAACAAAATGATTGAACTCCCAAATGACAGATAATTGAGACTGATTGGGCATGATCTGTACAGCAAAACTGTTTCATTAAGTTGTTTTGGTGACTATAGTGTCCTTTTAATGCATTTGATTTTTAGGTTTTGGCCTCATTAATATATCTGTATATTTTTAAATGCTCAAATCAAATGGTTTGCAGAATGGTGCACCATAAGCCTGCCTCACTCCAGAAAAATACTTCCTTATCAAATGTATGCATACAGCTCACAGTACTGGATGATCTGAACTACAAAGCAATCTGCATTAGAAAGTGAGAACATCCAGGGAGATATTGTCAGGAATACAGTTGATCCAGCACGCAGAATAGTATCACACCTAGGACTAAGGATAACATCTAACCGGACCTTAGAATGGCCGGACTTAACGTACCAGAGAATAGTCAATATACTAGCCGAGGTGAGGGACACAGAACGAGACACAGTGATAAGGAAAAGCCAATAGTCAAGGATACCAGAAGTCAGAGAAGTCAAAACAAAGCCAAAGTAAAAAAAAACAGAAACTCACAATCAGGAACACACTCTCGGATAACCATCTAAGGGAAACCACGACAGGGCAATGAGCTTGAGGATTAAGTGAGTTTAAATAACCCTCTTGCAGATCCGATTGGCCGTACCTAGCTTTTGACCTCAAAACGTGCATGTAAGTCTTTTGTGTGACATCACCCACACATCGACGTCGTCTTTACCATGGACGAATGTGGGGCTATAAAAAATAGCGTGGGCCTGCAGCGGCCGGCGTCCACCGACATGTCGCAAAAGCCAGGCATCGTGGCAGAGGACCGCCGAGCGGCATTCCTCTTAATCTTAGGAATGTAATTATCTCCGTGGAAGGAAATAGGAACGCATTGGATTGGCTGATATTGTCAAGGAGGCAGATCAGAGGCAGAGCCAAACAGCCCTGGCAATTCAGCATCTCCTCATACATCATCTCTTCATGCAGAGAGTGAATGTCAGTGCTGCATAGTGCGCAGCACTACCAGAGGAAGCACCTCTAGCGGCCATCTGAGGAGTGGCCAGTGGAGGTATCCCTAGACTGCAATGTAATTATTGATTATGCTTACCTGAACAAATACAATAAGCTGTAGTTGTTCTAGTGACTATAGTGTCTCATTAATGTATATTTACTTTGCATGCAATGTCACTTATGGGTTAATTTTGTTCTATGAAGAATCATCTATCAGAACTGCAGCATTTATTTGCAATGAATGTGACCTCTTTTATCACATGTAAAGTCACATAAAAGATGACAGGTGATAAGCGATTATATCTTAGCTATAAAACAGGAATTTCAGGGAAAGCACCTGTAAAACTCGTGCAGTTTAGTACGTGTGATGTTTGTTTAGTATTTTCAGTACATTGAGAAAACACCTTAACCACCAATAATGGAGCATGTTATCAGCTGTTGACTATAAAAACAATATTGTTTTGTCAATAGCTAAAGTTTGCTCTGAACAAAGTTTCAAAATATAGGTGGATCGCGCATCTTCATATCCTCCATGAATTTCAATTCTGCTTTTAGTTAAAAATAAAAAGGAATAGTAGAAAAAGAATATAGGCAGACTGCAACACTTCACTAAATGACAAATGTCATCTGAAAACTAATTTTTAATATAATAGTGCTCTCATCAGGTTTTGAAAATAAATAGTTTTTGAAGTACATGTAAAAAATGAAAAAATATCATCCCTACATATGCACCTTGGGTTAGACAGTGTTTGAAACCTGGCATGAAGTCTCTATAGTCTCACTGATTCTGTGCATGGAGTGACGCATGGAATTACGCAGGATAGACCACATAGACAAACAGGGTTATTCGCTAAAGAGCGAATTCTAGGCAGTAGCGCTGGTGACATTTTAAGATGGTGAGGTGCCAGACTCCTCCTCCAGAATGTTACTCCTCCATATACAGTACAGAGATACTCATACAATACAGAGAGCTGAGCATAATACAAAGATGTTCAAACAATAAAACAAGCTGGGTACAACATAAAAATATCTATAGGATATCTATAAAATACATAGAGCTGAGTACAATACAGAGTTCACCATAACGCAAACAGAGGTAAGAAAAAATAGAGATAAGATAAACAGAGCTTGGCACAATACAAAGAAACCTTTATACAGTACACAGAGCTAGGTGGACTACAGAGATACCCATACAACAGGAAGAACAGAGTAAAATACAGAGGAATAACACACAAAGCTGTGAACAATAAGGAGAAAATATAACTATCCAACACAGCCAAGATCACTGTTATGGATTATACAGAGCTGCTATACAGAGATCCCCACACAGAACATGTCTCCGTAAAATGCTTTAGCTCTCTCTCTATCTTCTTATACCTCTCTTAGCTCTCCCTTGCATTATCTCATCTCCAGCAGTGCTGATAGCTGATAATAGCATTAGCTTTCTATTAAAGGAACACTATAGGGTCAGGAACACGAACATGTGTTAAAGCCACCATCTTGCCCCCTTGACCCTCTTGCCTCCCTAAATATAGTAAAATCTCACTTGTATTCAAGTCTGCAGCTGCTGGCTCTGCCCCTGTCTTCCTCTGACCTGCCTGCTGTGTGCTGACATCATCAGCAAAACCCATCACAATGCTTCCCCATATAATTGACTTAGACAATCAAGGAGGCAGCTCAGGGGCAGAGCTAGCACAATTCAAACACAACCCTGGTCAATTAGCATCTTCTCATAGAGATGCATTGAATCAATACATCTCTATGAGTAATTTCAGTGTCTACATGCAGAGGGTGGAGACACTGAATGGCAGTGCTGCTCACTGTGCATGGCCGTGCTCGCATTAGGTTTCCCTATAGGAAAGCATTATTCAATGCTTTTCTGTGGGGATTCCGGTGATACTGGAAGTCCTCGTGCATAGCATGAGGACGTCCAGCATCGTGTAGATGACCAAAAGTCGTCTATCCACCCGGATGTCCCTTTAGTGGCTGTCTGGTAGACAGCCACTTGAGGAGGACTTAACCCTCCAAGGTAATTATTGCAGTTTCTCAGAAACTGCAATAATTACCACTGTAGGGATAAGTGACATGGGACATTGCACCCAGACCGCTTTAATGAGCTGAAGTGGTCTGGGTGTCTACAGTGTCCCTTTAAGCAATATGCAACACTGGTCTTGAAGGTGTAAGGTTTTATATAAAAGATAGTAATTTCTCATACAGTTTGACAGGAGGCAATACACTTTTACAGGATTATATACTGTATGTTGCCACTAAATACATTAGTGTAGTTATTCACTAAAGAGTAAATTGCCAGGAATTCAAAATTAATTCAAAGTGATTTTCATATTTTTATGGCTGAAATTCGTTGTGTTTTTCATGTTTTTATTTGTATTCTTTGCCTATAATTGCCTATATTCTTTGCCTATAATTAGGCTAATTAGAGGCATAACTAGAAACCACGGTGTCCCGATGCAAAAATTGCCCTGGGCCCCCCATATGTCTAACCCCCGCCATCCCTCCCTCATGTCTACCCACCCCCTCCCATACATTGCCCCCATACACATGCAGACACACACATACATGCATACAAAACAGAAACACATGCATACAAACACACATACATACAAAGACACACATACACAGACATACAGACAGACACACACACCGGCAGACACATACAGACATACACACATACATACACACATACACATACATACATACAAACAAACACAGACACATACACACATACATACAAACATTTTGCAATGTGCTTACTTAGTTTAGAGCCAACTATAGAGCCCTTTATAGTGTGAGAAGTTCAGTTGTGGAAACTTTCATATCTACTTTTGGCTTTACATATTACACAATTAAATCTCTGTTTTTGTTGTATTGTATTTTCAATTTTAGGGTTGATGGTCTTATGAAATTGAATGATATTTGCCTGGTGTAGGTCTAAAGATTAATAGACAGTTACAGAAAGCTCTAAATAGCTGCTATACAAAAAAAATACAGTTATTCCACATTTAAGTATATTTAAATGATTCTTAAGTTTCTTTATTGAAACACTAAAGCCTATCTATAAGCCCGAAAGCATTTTTAAAAAACATTATAAAATTTGACAAGTCAGGCATGGACGCAAACAATAAGGTAAAATTATTCAGAGGGTAACAGGTGAAGTGTGCATAAACTGAGCCAACCTTTTATAGTGTCCTGGTGGAATTAATATCACAAAAAGCATCTATGTTGTTGCTGAATGGCAACAATGAGAAGAGCAGATAGAACTTCTGCAAGAAGATTTGCAGAAAAGGTGATATATTTAATAGTATGAAAGTCCATAAGTAATATTCACACATTGAAGCCAGGGAATTAGTACATAATTTAAACCTTATATATGTATATGACATAGTGCTAGCAGTAATAGATTTTAGAAATTACAGCTTGTTCTTCTGTATGTAGTGAAATCCTCCACTAGACATGTGCCTATGTTTTGCTAGTTCTCTTTTATCCAAGCAAGTGTACTTGTTTCCATTTACCAACTGACACTTTAAAGGGACATTCCGGGCCGCAATACAACTTTAATGCATTTGAAAGCTTTTGGCCTTATTGATATGCTGTATTTGTTTTTTTGCATGATAAAATCTTAAAGGGACACTATAGTCACCTGAACAACTTTAGCTTAATGAAGCAGTTTTGGTGTATAGAACATGCCCCTGCAGCCTTAGTGCTCAATCCTCTGCCATTTAGGAGTTAAATCCCTTTGTTTATGAACCCTAGTCACACCTCCCTGCATGTGACTTGCACAGCCTTCCATAAACACTTCCTGTAAAGAGAGCCCTGTTTAGGCTTTCTTTATTGCAAGTTCTGTTTAATTAAGATTTTCTTATCCCCTGCTATGTTAATAGCTTGCTAGACCCTGCAAGGGCCTCCTGTATGTGATTAAAGTTCAATTTAGAGATTGAGATACAATTATTTAAGGTACATTACATCTGTTTGAAAGTGAAACCAGTTTTTTTTCATGCAGGCTCTGTCAATCATAGTCAGGGGAGGTGTGGATAGGGCTGCAAAAACAGAAACAAAGTGATTTAACTCCTAAATGACAGTGAATTGAGCAGTGAAATTGCAGGGGAATGATCTATACACTAAAACTGCTTTATTTAGCTAAAGTAATTTAGGTGACTATAGTGTTCCTTTAATAGTTTTTACACAAAAAAATATTTTCTGCAGGATTCTCATGCCAAAATGTAGTAATATCCTTTCTATATGTCTCCCTGGGTGTCCTCTCCTTCTAATGCAGGTTGTTTTGTAGTTCAGTTCGTTTTGTACTGTCAGTGGCTGAGCTGTGTGCATACGTTTGATGAATTATTTTTATATGGAATTGAGAGGTGTGGCTAAAGAGGCAGGCTTATGGTGCAGCATTCTGCAAAACATGTATTTATTATTTTTTTATAAAAACTGCAAAGATTTGAGCTTGCAAAAATACAGCATATTAATGAGACCAAAGCCTATCAAATGCATTAAAGTAGCATTGTAGCCCGAAGTGTCCCTCTAGATTAGTAGTTCATGTCTGTATTTTAATGTGATCCAATCATTTGTTATTTAGACAGAATCGAGATAACGAGTTAACAAATATCGTTTAATAAGCAGAAACATGCATCGATTAAAATAAAATTTCAAAAAAACTGGCAGTAGAGTGTGTCTGGAAGCCATAAATTAAAAATGCATTGAGAACATTTTAATATCAGTAAGTGGTGTCTGATTTAATAAATACAACTAAAATGTTACTTTGCTACTTATGTTATCTGACATTGTAACCATCAATAAGATGTGGTATGTGGCAGAAAACCTATACAGCGGAGTCATCCCACTAAAGAGAACAAAACAGTCGACCGCATTGAAAGCCAATGTTTCCAGGAATATTTGTAATATGGATATTTTTAAAGAGACAGTAACACTCCAAAATCAGTTTTTCGGCCATAAAATCCCATTTAGAAAATGTCAAATATATATGTGTAATTACTAAAAATTTAATAAGGTTACACCATGTTTTCGAATATGCATTATTTTACTCAAATATATATAAAAAAAAATTTAAAGGGCAAAGCAATTAAGAAATTTAATTTGTTTATACAGCCCTAACCACACCTCCCCTGACTGGGACTTCTGCTCACAGCTACCAGTCAGCACTGATAACTTGTAAAGTCAGCAATATTCTAGATATAATTCGTTTCTTTGTGCTGTGGCCAATCTGCAGTGAAACTAATTAGAATTAGAGTTAGAAAGTTATGGAAAGGATGGGATATCAGAACAGACCTAATTCACTAGTGGTGCCGAATCCCCCTCCCTCCCCTGCACACATCCCCTCTCCCACCACCCTCCCCTGCACACATCCCCCTGCCTCCCTGACAGCCCCACACCCTGCACACATCCCATCCCATCTGCCCCTTCCCTGTGCAGCACAGATCCCCCTGCCTCCCTGACAGCCCCCCTACCTGTATATATCGTTTCTCGCCCTGCGTCCCCTGCACAGGTCCCACTCCATCCCTTGCACAGATCTCCCTGCCTCCCTGACAACCCCCATCCCTGTACATAACCCCTCTCCCTCACTGTTTAGTAGATATGTCCCAATGAATTACATGCATACATTTTTCATGCATGTATTCATTCTTAAAAAAGCTTGAAAAGGTTGTAAACTGTGGTGGGCTAGAGGCGTTGAGTACAAAGAGGTATGTCTGCTTCAGCCACGAACATACGTGACTGCACCGGACATGACATGGGTCGAGATAGGGGCGGCAAACTCAGGTACAGCCCTGGGCGGCAAAAGCTCCAACTACGCCACTGATACCGTCTCAAGGCAAATAAATTATCAATCAAGAAAGCGATCAAGAATGTATTGCATAAGGAAATTATATTCTCAAAGATGACAGCAAAGTTTATGGGAATGCCTTTTGTATCTTTACAAACATTTTTCCCAGATCCTCTATTACAGGGCTATACAACATCCAAACGCCAGTCATTTGAGAACCAATTATCAGCTTCCTACTGGATATAGTCTTAGAATTGGACGCTGGTCTATTGGGTTAGGATGTTTATTGCATAGATGTTTCCACACTAAGAATCTGATCAAAATAAAAATTGTCTGGACCTTTTAACAGGTTAATTTCCCTTAGTCTAGAAAAGGTAAACTGCCTTATTCTACATTGCATTGACAGTATGATACATAAACAGTCTTTTTCAATTAGATCTCCTCATTTCAGATTTAAGTAAAAAACTTGCTATTTCCAGTTTCCATACTGATCCAGAAGCAGTTAGTACTTTTTAGCAGATTTAGGGCCAAGAAATCTCTTATGTCTTTTCCGCATTTTAGATTATCTGCAGATTACTAGGGCAGAGAACTGTTCAAAAGGCAACAGTAATCTTCATCACAATATTTTCATCAACTCAATATTAGCTACCACAACCTCTATAGATAATTATAGACCTCTCTAAAACTAATTGGATAGAAAAATGTAGTAGTCTAGGACACAACCTCTGGAATAAAGGGGAATCATGACGGAATATTTCCGTCATGTGTCCTTAAGGCAGTGTTTCCCAACCCAGTCCTCAAGGCACACCTACCAGTCCAGGATTTAAGGATTACCCAGTTTTGTCTAAGGTGTTTTTTCTTTTTTTTCTAAAAATACCTTAGACAAAACTGGGTAATCCTTAAATCCTGGACTGGTAGGTGTGCCTTGAGGACTGGGTTGGGAAACACTGCCTTAAGGGGTTAAAAATTGTACTGTTAAAAGTCAAGAACTAAGTATCTGTATACAATGTGAAAGTTTATTGTAGTTGTTCACATTTGTTTATTTTTTTTTTTCTGCTTAAGCTGCTTAGGTGATAGGGGCTAGATTTACCTTTGGAACATTTACTGAAGCTAACCATCCCTTTGAGGCCAATATCCTTAAGTGTGACGTTTTAGACTTAATTATATTTGTATAGTCATCTAACTATTTTTTATTGGTAATGCTAGTGAGAGTGACATCTAGTGGTTGAATTGTAATATTACTTCTAATTAAAGCTACATTTAATTCTGTATTTTAAGTCTGATACATTCTAGTTGATTTTTAACATTAAAATTACGTTTCATTCGAATATAGGCTGCCAAGTCTTCTCTCGACTATTAGGTGTCAAATTATTCAGGCTAAAAGAACCTTTAACTTGGTTAAGTACGTTACTGAGTCTAATCTGTCATATAGACATACGTATTCAATAGAGATTTGATCTATTATTAGGTCCTCAATGTAATCCACACACTGACAAAATCAAGTGATTCTCGTGGCTTGGCTGTTATCTATTCTTTTAAGTCAGAAGATTTTTGGAGTCAACTTGTATGATTTGGGACTCATGGGACTGAGTTTTAGTCTAATTACAGACAAGACTGGAAACCTTTAAATAGGTTGGTGCATGGAATGGGATGTGGAGCCTGTACACACTGATATTGCTATAGATTTGAACTTTTTAGTCTATTCCTTTGACTCTGGTAAAGCTCACAGAACTTTCAATGTCTATCATTCAACAGTATCTCCGAGTTATGCTTATTGTAATGACTTACTAATTGATAAACATCCCTTAATCTGTCACCTAATCAGTGGTATTTGAGTCGAAAAATTATTATTTTTATTCAATCAATAACATAATGATCACAGTATCATATCTTTAGTTTTATCTCTTTTGGAATTCTGAGAAGATAACAAGCATTTATCTCTCAAACATCAGTCATGGAAATGTTATCAATTCCTTGAAGAAAACAATCAGATGTTAGACTTTGAGCTTATGAGAAGAGTTTTTATACCTAAGATAGAGTAAGGCAGGGACGGACTGACAGTGGTTTGGGCCCCCGGGCAAAATTAGGATCCGGGCCCCCTGCAGATCAATGTATGTGCTGGTGTAGATGTACCGTTTATTTGACTGTATGTGCATGTAATGTGAATGTATGCTTCTGTGTGTACATGCACTGTGAACCCTGGTGTAATTATATATGTATGTCTTTGTGTGTCGTGTCAGGATATGTGGAATTAGAGTTTATTTAAAGGGAAACTATAGTGCTAGTTGTTTTCCTGGCACAATAGTTACCCACAGATAAAAAAACCCTTCTGTCACTTACCTGAATCCAGCGCTGATGTCTCTCGGTGCTGGTTCAGGCGCTGCACTCGCATTAGGACTTCCCACACAGTAAAACATTGTATAAAGCTTTCCTATGGGGTTTTGTATGAAGCTAGATGTCCTCATGCATAGCGTAAGGACGTCCAGTGTCACTTAGGTGACCAAAAGTTGCCTAGCGAAGCAAAAGTCTCTAGTGGCTGTCTGGTAGACAGCCACTAGAGATGGAGTTAACCCTGAAAGGTAATTATTGTAGTTTCTCAAAAACTGCAAAAATTGCCATTGCAGGTTTAAGGAACCTGGGAAACTGCACTCAGACCACTTCAATGAGCTGAAATGGTCTGGATGTCTATAGTGTTCATTTAAATATATTTAAATGGATAAAAAAGACGCTGCAGTGGATGCCAGGGGCATAGAAGCTGTAGTGTTTATAGGGACAGGGAGTGATAGAGCCTATAGTGGGGGTAGGGGTAATAGGGGCTATTGTGGATGTAGGGGAGAGATAGGGGCTGTGGTAAGTGCAGAGATCAATAGATGCAGTAGTGGGTGTAGGGGAAATGGTCTGTAGTTTGTGCATGGGGTTCTTTGGGCTTTAGTTGATGCAGGGAATATAGGGGCTATAGGGAATATAACAGTTGTAGGGTGTGCGGGGATTTTAGGGGCTGCAGCGTGTAGGGATGCTGAAGGGGCAGAAGGGCTGTAGGGGATAGAGGGGCTGTGGGGGGTAGACGGTCTGTATGAGGTAAGGGTCTGCAGGGGATGCAGATATTTTAAGGGCTGTAAGAGGTGCAGGTATTTTAAGGGCTCTAGAGAGTAGAGAGGCTGTAGGAGGTTTATAGACTGTAGGGGGGCTGCAGTGGTTAGAAGGGCTGCAGGGTTTAGTATGACTGCAGGGGATAGAAGGGCTGCAGGGGGTCAGAGGGTGCAGGGGGTTGAGGAGTTATAGGGGCTGCACGGGAGTTGTAGGGGCTGCAGGGTGTAGAGGAGCTGCAGGCGGTAGAAGGGCTGTAGTGGGTAGAGGGGTTATAGGGGCTGCAGTGCTTAGAATGGGTTCAGGGGCGCTACAGGGAATAGAGGGGTTATAGCGGCTGCAGGGGTTAGAATGGGTCCAAGGGGTAGGTGGGCTACAGGGGATAGAGGGGTTATAGGGGCTGCAGGGGTTAGAATGGGTCCAGGGGCTAGGTGGGCTACAGGGGATAGAGGGATTATAGGGGCTGCAGGGGTTAGAATGGGTCCAGGGGCTAGGTGGGCTACAGAGGATAGAGGGGTTATAGGGGCTGCAGGGGTTAGAATGAGTCCAGGGGGTAGGTGGGCTACAGGGAATAGAGGGATTATAGGGGCTGCAGGGATTAGAATGGGTCCAGGGGGTAGGTGGGCTACAGGGGATAGAGGGGTTATAGGGGCTGCAGGGGTTAAAATGGGTCCGGGGGTAGGTGGGCTACAGGGGATAGAGGGGATATGGGGGCTGCAGGGGCTAGAATGGGCTACAGGGATTATAGGGGCTGCAGGGGTTAGAATGGGTCCAGGGGCTAGGTGGGCTACAGGGGATAGAAGGATTACAGGGGATGCAGGGGTTAGAATGGGTCCAGGGGGTAGGTGGGCTACAGGGGATAGAGGGGTTATAGGGGCTGCAGGGGATAGAGGGGTAATAGGGGCTGCAAGGGTTAGAATGGATCCAGGGGGTAGGTGGGCTACAGGGGATAGAGGGATAATAGGGGCTGCAGGGGTTAGAATGGGTTCAGGGGGTAGGTGGGCTACAGGGGATAGAGGGGTTATAGGGGCTGCAGGGATTAGAATGGGTCCAGGGGGTAGGTGGGCTACAGGGGATAGAGGGGTTATAAGGGCTGCAGGGATTAGAATGGGTCCAGGGGGTAGGTGGGCTACAGGGGATAGAGGGATAATAGGGGCTAGAATGGGTCCAGGGGGTAGGTGGGCTGCAGGGGGGGGAAGGGGGATGATTATATGAATCTGTTTATTTTCCCTTACCTGTGGCATGCTGTATCCCATACTGCTTGCTGTCTGTAACAGTTCTCAGGCAGCTCCGCACAGCTCGTTGAACTTATGACACATGCAGTGGTGTATTCTGGTTTTGTGCTGCCCTAGGCAGGACAAAATTCAGGCGCCCCCCTCCCGCGCCACCCCACCCAACCCAACCCTTCCCCCCGCCCCGCATTCTAAATACACACACACACATTCACTGACAGATACGCATACACTAGCTAACAGAAACACACACACTAACAGACACACTCACACTTAGTAACAGACAAACACACTCACTAACAGACACACTAACAGACACACACTCACTCACTAACAGACACACACACACACACTCACTAGCAGACACACACACACTCACTAGCAGACACACACACACTCACTAACATACACACATACTCACAGGCAAACACACACACAGTCAGATACACACAGGCAAACACACACACAGTCAGATACACACAGTCAGACACACACACAGACTAACAGACACTCTCACAGACACAGACACTCTCACAGACATAGACGCCGACACAGACACTCTCACAGACACTCACACAGACACAGACACTCTCACAGACACTCTCACTCTCACAGACACTCTCACTCTCACAGACTCACTCTCACAGACTCACTCTCACAGACACAGACACTCTCAAAGACACAGACACTCTCACAGACTCACTCTCACTTTCACAGACTCACTCTCACAGAATTACTCTCACAGACTCACTCTCACTCTCACAGAATTACTCTCACAGACTCACTCTCACTTTCACAGACTCACTCTCACTAACACAGACTCACTCTCACTAACACAGACTCACTCTCACAGACACACTCTCACAGACACACTCTCACAGACACACACACTCACCCACATTAACATTTTTTATTAATTTATTTAAACACCCCCCCCCAGCCTCCTTACCTTTGGGAATGCTGGGGGGGGGGGGGGGTCCTCTGCAGAGGTGTGTTTCCCTGGTGGTCCAGTGGCTGCTGGGCGGCGCGGACGGCGAGGGAGCACTTCCTCTGAGCTCTCTGCTCAGCTCCCTCGCGCGCCGCCCGCAGAGTGAGGCTGGAAGGCGGAGCCGGAATGACGTCATATTCCGGCTCCCAGCCTCACTCTGCAGGCGGCGCGCGAGGGAGCTGAGCAGAGAGCTCAGAGGAAGTGCTCCCTCGCCGTCCGCGCCGCCCAGCAGCCACTGGACCACCAGGGAAACACACCTCTGGAAGTGCTCCCTCGCCGGCCGCGCCGCCCGACCGCCCAGCATGCCGGTTAGCCGCGAGGCTAACAAGGCATTTGCCCTGGGCATTTGGGGGCGGCGTTTTTTGCCGCCCCCTGGAAAATGCCGCCCAAGGCAAATGCCTTGTTTGCCTCGCGGCTAATACGCCCCTGGACACATGATGTCATTTCCTGCTTAATGAGCAGCACGGAGCTGCCTGATCTGTTACAGACAGCTCTCGTGCTGTTTATCTTCCAGGCACACTGAGAGGCAGCCTATTGGGGTCTTTGGAAAGACACCATTAGCTGTCTCTCGGTGTGCCCTGCTGGGACCGGCAAAGGGGAGATTGTATTTTGTAACAGGGGCCCGCGGAGTGCCGTGCGGGCCCCTTGCTGTGTACAGGCTGGCTGGGGAGATGATTAACTCCCCAGCCCAGCTGTTACTTCACTGCAGAGCGGGCGGGCCCCCCAGAGCCTCGGGCCCTCAGTCCATGACCGATTTGCCCGAGTGCTCAGTCCGCCCCTGGAGTAAGGCCTAGTACCTCACTACCTGTCTCACTGATATTTCACTGGCAATTCATGGTAAGCCACCTAATGCATGGCCAGTACCATACTAATTGGGGTGGGTGGGAGGGGGCTCATTCTGCAATGGATTACAGCCAGGATGGTAATGCACTCAGGTGATGCACTCAAAAAAATGAATTGCATCTATAAATCAAAACCGCTACATGGGCGGATATATGAGCAGTCACTAGAATTAGACAGTGGAACCATGACGGGAGTCGAGATTGAGAGGAGAAGAGATGGAGGGGGAGATTGAACTGACTAACCAGTCAATGTTAAGCCTTAACCCCAATAAAGGTTCATGTTTATCAATCAAATCTTATTTATTCTCTATTTACCCTATGGTGGGTTATGTATGTGATCCCCCTGCCCCCCAATCTCTTTGTTACCCTATCCTCTAACTTTGAATTACTGAATGTGCATTGTTCACTACTCACCTAAGTACTATTTCACCTCTGTAATCATTATGTTTACTCTGAAATTAAATTTACTCTGAATTGTTTGTTTGTTTGTTTTAATTTGTTTTTAATCAGTAAAATATTTTCATTGTTTTTTTCTCACAGTACACACTGCTGGTTTTGTTCAGTAACCCATGGTTAGTTGTTTTCTCAACTAACTGGATTGTTAACTAAAGAGTCAACCCTTGCTGTAATCAACCAATCAATCGTGTATTCACTAAACTAATTGTAAATGTTTATATACATCATAAGTACAAGTGTGTGAAATTGTTCAGCTTAAATAGAATGAATATCCGTTTATAACCAAATTAACTAATTTATACCCAAAGGTCTATAACAATGTAGTATAAACGTCTAAGACCGTAATTTGCTGAATTATTAATGTGTTATATTAAACAGGCTCTTTTAACTTTGAGGGTCTTTGCATATTATGGAAAAAGGTGACATCCCTGCTTGTGGCATGGAGGCCTAGCTGTTCCCCTGTGGTGGTGCCGCCATCTTCTGTCTTCAGCTCATGGTACTTCATCAGCCTGGAGCCACGTCAGTGGTGTACTCTTGTTCATGTGTTAGTCCACAACACTGATGTCTATGGACTATCCCACAAGTCTCCACAGACTAAGGCTTACAATCTGTCATTAACATCCTAATTCCACCAGCCATCCCTAGTAAGGGGTTAGGAAATTGACAACATTCTACTGCGGAATATCCGACGTTTGACAAGTTTTGGCAATCTCATGTTTTGCCATAAGACAAAGTAGTATCTATTGACTATGTTGCGATTTCAATAAAATTTTAACACAGTTAATGTGAGTATGTCTTAAAGTTTCTATCATTCTATTCTAAGTTAACAAAGGCACTTTGAAGTAAGTTAACACATACATTCAGGTGTAGAGTTAAGCTTCTCTTGTGGTCATATAACCTGGTGTGAATTTTAGTTGTTAAGAGGCCCTAAACCAAAAAGATATAAGAAGGTTAATTTTTAATAAGTTTAATGAATAAATACAGTGCCTTGCAAAAGTATTCACCCCCTTGGCATTTTTCGTGTTTTGTTGCCTCACAACATGGAATTAACATGGATGGTTTGAGGATTTGCATCATTTAATTTACAGAACATGCCCACAACTTTGAAGATGTTTTTTTTTTATTGTGAAGCAAACAACAAATAGGACAAAATAACAGAAAAAGTCAATGTGCATACCTATTCACCCCAGTAAAGTCAATAGTTTGTAGAGTCACATTTTGCAGCAATCACAGCTCCAGGTCGCTTTGGATAAGTCTCTATGAGCTTGGCACATCTTACCACTGGGATTTTTGCCCATTCCTCCTTACAAAACTGCTCCAGCTCCTTCAAGTTGGATGGTTTGCGTTTGTGAACAGCAATCTTTAAGTCTGACCACAGATTTTCTATTGGATTAAGGTCTGGGCTTTGACTAGGCCATTCAACACATTTACATGTTTCCCCTTAAACCACTCAAGCGTTGCTTTAGCAGTGTGTTTGGGGTCATTGTCCTGCTGGAAGGTGAACCTCCGTCCTAGCCTCAAATCATGCACAGAGTGGTACAGGTTTTGCTCAAGAATATCCCTGTATTTAGCACCATCCATCTTTCCCTCAACTCTGACCAGTTTCCCAGTCCCGGCTACTGAAAAACATCCCCACAGCATGATGCTGCCACCACCATGTTTCACTGTGGGGATTGTGTTCTTTGGGTGATGTGTTGGGTTTGCGCCAGACCAGAGTTTTCTTTGATGGCTGAAAAGTAAAATTTTAGTCTCATCAGACCAGAGCACCTTCCTCCATATATTTTGGGAGTCTCCCACATGCCTTTTCACAATTTCAAAATGTGCCATTTTGTTTTTTGCTGAAAGTAATGGCTTTCTTCTGGCCACTTTGCCATAAAGAATATGGAGTCTACGACTTATTGTTGTCCTATGTACAGATACTCCAGTCTCCGCTGGGGAACTCTGAAGCTCCTCCAGGTTTACCTTAGGTCTCTCTGCTGTCTCTCTGATTAATGCCCTCCTTGCCCGGTCCATGAGTTCTGGTGGGCGGCCGTCTCTTGGCAGGTTTGCTGTTGTGCTATGTTCTTTCCATTTGGTTATGATAGATTCAAAGATTTGGATATATTTTTTATAACCTAACACTGACTTGTACTTCTCAACAACATTGTCCTTTACTTGTTTGGAGAGTTCCTTGGTCTTCATTGCAGTGGTTGGTATAGTGGTGCCTTTTGCTTAGGTGTTGCAGCCTCTAGGGCCTTTCAAAAAAGGTGTGAATATGTAATGACAGATCATGTGACACTTAGATTGGACACACTAATGTGACTTAACTATGTGACTTCTGAAGGTAATTGGTTGCACCAGAGCTTTTTATGGGCTTCATAACAAAGGGGGTGAATACATACGCACATGCCAATTTTCTGTTTTCTATTTCTAAAAAATAGTTTTATGTATATATTTTTCTCATTTCACTTCAAGTTGAATAGAACCTCTCTA
Source organism: Pelobates fuscus (assembly GCF_036172605.1). Classification (NCBI taxonomy): domain Eukaryota; kingdom Metazoa; phylum Chordata; class Amphibia; order Anura; family Pelobatidae; genus Pelobates; species Pelobates fuscus. The sequence continues at coordinate 92,894,885 of NC_086317.1, read as the reverse complement.
GGAGCTGACCGGGTGGTGAGATGTGTTTGGCTTCTCTGATGTTCCGCCGGCCCGTGCACCTTTGTCTTGGTGCCATTTTCCTTCTCGGAGGGCACAGCAGTAAACTCTGCCATGGCTGGACTGGGAACCCACAAGAGGCATCGCTTAGGTGACAGTCACTGTCTCTGCTCTCCAGAAGCTCACCTCTAGAAGTAATCAAATAAGGCATTGAGCCGGGTCTCAAAGTCAAGCTGTGCTACTCCGAGGTTAGAGATTCACGTGGTCCCCTTCATGTTGGGTAAGTAGGAGCAGAGTTCTCCCTCCTGGGTTGCCTCACGCCTCTGTCTTGTTGGGCCACAGTAGCCTCTCAGGTGTGGACCGGGATCACCCCTGCCGGTCCGGGGGGAGTAACAGGGCTTTAGCAGGATAGTTGCCTCAGAGTACTTCCATGTAAGGGGATTGGCCGCCTCCCCTGCCCGGTGCACGCCAGGCCGCATCATTCACGGTGGGGTGGTCAAGCTCCCGGTAAGTCACTAGTCGCTGTTTTGCTTTTCTGGTAGGTTAGGAAGTTAACCCCCTCTTGGAGATTTGCTTTTTCAAGTCAGAGAGATAGATTAAACAGCAGTTTTTGTGAGAATAGTGGAGGAGCTCTATCCCAGTGCATCTCTCCACCATGACAGCCAGGCTAAGCCCCCAATATGAAAACATTTTTGACAACAGTGTTCCTTTTGAAGACATGGTAATTAAAAAACAACAAAAAAATGTGCATGTTACAGTCATTATTCGTTTATGCAAGGTCACCATAGACAAGTGATGGCTAATCTTGCCACTGCATATTCTATATTGTTGTTTTAGTGTAATCATTTATTTATCCAAGAATTAACTTATTCACATGTACTTTTCATTGCAGTTAGGTAATCGTTCCTCATTTCTATTATTAGTAAATATTTGTATCAGATTATGAACCCATCATTTGCATTGCAAAACGGAAAAACCCATGGTTTGGAATGTAAGAAAATTCAAAACTAAACCATGTACTCATGATGATGGCTCATAATCCTCCTCAACATGCGTGGTAGGGCTTGTGGAATTAGAATTAAAAGGTGCTTTTTCTTCTTCTCTTGCCTTTTTTTTATGTTTGGAATCCCAACGTTTCCATCCTGTAAAGAAAGGGTGATATTGGAGTGAAAAAGTGAGCTACATTGGAGAGTAATGGGCACATTTCCAGTTCCCTGATTAAAATTTTTATTTACAAAATTAAAAACCTACATTTTGTTGTCACAAGAGAGTGAGCATATATAGGCCCTTTCCACTACTGTTGTAAAAAAAAAAAAAAAGGACACTGCGTCCGACAACTGGAAATAAGCTTTCAATTGCAGAAACATTGGCACTCACAGACCTTTGCTTGCATAAAAAGTATTAGTGTGTTTATTCCATATTATAAAGCAGGTGTGTCAATGTTTCCCACTTGACTCGGTCCTTTCTCAAGACAAAATCCACCCCCCATATCAACCAAATTTATATTACAAACAATTTTAAAAATAAGGAAACCAACCTACTTACTCAACACCTCTGTGCCCTTCAAGCTCCATAATACTGGAACTGAAAAGGCATAAATAGTGGGGAAAGAAACTTTTCACACTATGGTGGAAATGCCCAGCAATCCTTCTGTAACAATCAAGTATGGTTTGCCCCTTGGTGTTGTCTTTGGGATTTTCACCCTTCACTCCAACAAAGGAACCATCTTGCAGATCTTTGACAATGTTAGCTTTGTCAGTGACCAGGAACCCAAACCGCAGATTGGCGTCTTCTTTTCCAACCAATTTGCTACCGTTCGTCTGTCTGACTACTTGTGTGCTTGTCATCCACCACATCAACATGTAGCAGGAGAGTATGATAACCCTGCTGCCCTTCAGATTCACTCCCAGTCTTACTAGCTGATAAGGTTGGACCTCCTCCATTACCACCACCACACCACTGCCATCAGTGTGCCATCATAAAAAGGGAAGGCATGCTAGGGGGCGGGGCCTGACTGTCATGGTGGGAAGACATGCCTAGCTGGAGCTCCACACTAAACTTGCAAAAAATGGCTCTAAAGGCACCCCTATCCCACTACAAACCACACCACAGGACCCCAAGCGACTTACTAGTCCTCTACCCTCATGGTAAACCGGTGATGCGGCCCGTGAGTGGACGACAGAAGGCAGAATGCACCCGCGAGGGCAAGCGGCCTGGCAAGCACTGGGCGGGAGAGGCGGCCGATCTCCCAGCCTGGAACCACCCAGAGACCAACTGCCACGAGCGGGCAACCCGCAACCCCCCCCTTTGGACCGGTGGGGGTGATCCCGGTCCACCCATGGTGGTCCCCTCCAACACGACGGAAACAACCGTGAAGAGGGCCGGAGAGCTGAGAGGCCAACCTAAAATGGCAGAGACCACGTGGCCAGCAGACAGCCGAGAGATACCACTAAACCCCCTGTCCAGCATAGACAGGATCTTCCGAAACTTCTGGCTCAAGCTCGAACTCCGGCTGCAACAAGGTGTTCCGCGACTACTCACCGTACGCCGCCCACCTCGACCACCGCCACCCGACCCTCAGCATCAGCCCGCAGTCCCGACTGGGCCCAAAAACACGCGACGGAGAAGTAAGCATGCACCTCACTCGCGCAGAGCGGCGAGCGGGAGGAAACCACGCAAAACAAGCCCCGACCTCAAGCAAGTACTCACCCCCTCATGGGCGACCCTACCCAGGTCAAGTGGCACGACCAACCGACCCCAAACACACCTGCCCACTCACCGCACCACTACAAAGCTCCATGGGCGCCCACAGCAGGGCTGTGCACAGCCCCAACGCGGCATAGGGTGAACCACCTTACACGCTTCGGTAAGCAGATCCCAAGAAGGAGAGCCTGGATTTTTGCACGCACGAAAAGGGACTTACACCGGGGGGACCCCAGGGGACTTTCTTAGGCTATTTCGTTCAATCGAATATACTCTCACGTTATAGTTCTTGCCAGTTCAAAGCGAAAGGGTACAAGCAACTTGCATATTTAGGACAACACAGCTTCAACACATACATACCATACTAATGCAAGTCTTAACTTACTAAATTACACATATATGTTTATCCTTCTGAAGAACGTATTGTCATATACCTCTAACCCTTAGCATGACCAAATTCTGTCATTCACATGTATAGCCTAGCCTCTCTATTATAAACGATAGAAGAATCATTAACCTGTTATTCTCATGATGTAAAAATTGTCAATGAACATAAGTATTCGCTATCATCTCGTTTAAAATGTGTTTTAAGCTTGTTTCTTTAATCCATAAAAAAGTGCAATCGTCTCATGTCATGGCACTGTATACCAATGTTTGACTACATTAAGCCTGTTGAAGCTGTCGTGGCTTCGCAAGCCTGTATGTTATATCTTTTATTGCACATCAAAATAAAGAATTAAAAAAAAAAAGGGAAGGCATGCTGCTGGCTACTAGGAGCACTCTTTGATGAAGTGCACTGATTGACCTACAGTCATAGCCAGTTGCTCCTTCAATGCTACTGCACATGAACAGCATAGTGATGGGAATCATGAGGGAATTACCTATTGTGGAGCAAGAGTCTGTATCACCTGCTTAAAGGACTCAATTTCTTTTTGAAGCTCCACCTACAGTGATCAGCTGGCCAATCACGTGATTTTGTTAGCCCTGGATTTAAATCCAACAAAATGTTCAAGAATGGGTTTGTGGACACGTCCCTGGGATGATGAGGACTGGGAGTTTGCCTGTCCTGTTGTCTAGTATTACTATGCTCAATATCTCTTCTAGTCTGGCTAAGGGTGGAAGAAGTGGACGACATATTGCTGGTGGTAGGTGGTTGTGCAGAATCAGATACAGTACTAGGAGATTTCCTGCCTGATCTAGTACTGTCTTGTTTTTGTTTATTCCCTCAGTAATACAGCCCTGTGGTATCTTTGCATATATTGATTCATACTGACACAAGTGAAGTGGCCTATCCACCTACTCACGTCTTTGCCATACAATTTGCACTTTGTAAATAACTCTTTCTGGAGGCACTCAAAGTCATGCTTTGGTTGAATACTTTAGCCTTGTGGCTGCTGAAGATTCAGGTGTTTTATCATTGATGGCAGTGAGAGCTGTTGCGTCCCCAGGATCTATGGCACTATAGCTGATGGTGGATTGGGGAATTCGATCCCTTTCCCTACCCTTCCTCAATTTCTTAATGGGATAAGGACACAACATTGATGATGGTGGGGGTGTTTTTATTATTACATTTATTTATTTTTTTATTTAATGTGTATTGTGTAAATAAACACATTCATTCAGCAAAAAAAGATGTTTGTGTTGAAAAATCGGTCGCTGCTTGGTGGACTTACTACTTTAATGCTATAGTGTTTGGCTTTAAGACACACTACGCAGCACTCAGCAATCTACACATTGTCCCCCCACTCGCACAGCGCACAGTGGACTGAACACAGTGGACTGAACACAATGGACTGAACACAATGGACTGAAGAAATTGTTGCACTCAAGGGTTTACTTGGGCACTCAAGGGTTATCCAAAGTAGACTTTATTTGGAAAAAGAGCAGGCAAAGTTATAGATTTTCAACAGAGCGTTTCACAAACCATCAAACCTGGATTGAGAAAGGCCCTCTTAAAGAGCCGAAACGGTGCCTAATCCATTGCCAAATAAAGGCCTCAATTTAATAAGCTTTCCAAATGATTTAATGCTGTTAGAAAACTTTCCAAATAATTTAACTACAATAATTCCCATAGACTTTAATGGTGAGTTCTGTAGTTAAATAATTTGGAGCGCTTGGAAAGCTTATTAAATCGAGAACCATATGGACCTCTCTTGGGTTGTCTGTTAGTCAGTAGACAATAATTAAAAAAAAAAAAAAAAAATTCCCATACAGTATAAAACATTTTCTTTTTATTTCCCCTTGTCCCATACTATAAGTGGTGAATTTGAACTCCTTTTAAAATCTTTTCATTTAATTGCCTTCGTACAGAAGGCCATTTCCAGATTTTGTAGTTATAGTTCATTTTTTTTACACTTTTATAAAGCACCTTGTCTAGTACTCACTAACCTTGAACTATAACAATCTGTTTTCCTTTTTTTTTTTCTAAGAATCCTACAAACTCTTCCTTTGAGTACACAACCTCATGTTTCTACATTCTCTGTGGTATCTGATTCATGTTCTTAAAAATGGCTGGATTATACACATTTGTTTTATCTATGATAAAATCCTTCTATCTGGAGTAATATTTATTTAGGCTTAATGTACCTTTAGTATCTCTCTTTACTGACGTCGGTTTTTCTTCTTCCATGTCACCAGGCTCCTCGTTAAGATTGGATGGATTATTCTCCCATACATCCCAAAGCATTTCCTCTACTCTAAATAGAAACAAGGGGAGATATCCTTTAAGCCTGCCTAAAATTTGTGTTTACTTAAAAGTAAAAATCACATATTTCTTATAAAGTAGTTATTACCATTTATTTAACTTTAAAGTAAAATAATATATATATATACATATATATATATATACACACACACATATTAAATACTAATAAGGGGGGGGGGCCTAATGTCCTCCCCCTGGCCCCCACCCCTGAGCGGCGGGTGGGGGCCCTAAATTGGAATAAGGGGGGGACGTAGTGTCCTCCCCATGGCCCCCACCCCTCAGCGGCGGGTGGAGGCCCTAAATACTAATAAGGGGGGAACCTAAGGTCCTCCCCCCTGGCCCCCACCCCTGAGCGGCGGATGGGGGCCCTAAAACAAAAAATGTCCCCTCCCCCCAGGTGACTAGGAGTCCCCAAACCCCTAGTCACCCCCTCCCCCCCAATAAAAAATTATCCCCCTACCTATCCCCCTCACCCTAAAAACTAATGAGGGGGGGACCTTTAACTAAGTACCTGTAAAAAAAAAAATTACCATTCGATGTTTTCTTTCTTCTAAAATCTTCTTTTTTCAGCCCCAAAAAAGGCCAAATAAAAAACCATAATAACCGACGCAATTCTAAAAAAAAAAAAAAATTAGCGCCCAAAAAAAAATAATCCTTCTTCACCCATGGAGGGCTCCGCGCAGACTGAGCTATGCAGGGCGGGGGAAGGCTTATGAAGCCTTGCCCCGCCCTGCAATTAGGCTCAGAGCACTCTGATTGGTGGGTTTAAGCCATCCAATCAGAATGCTCTGACAGGTAAATGAAGAGACTGACAGGTAAGTCTCTACATTTACCTGGCACAGCACTCTGATTGGTTGGTTTGAAATCCACCAATCAGAGTGCTCTGTGTCATTTTACACAGCGTGGGAAAGTTCTTTGGAATTCTCCCACGCTGTGTAATTTGACTCATAACTCTCTGATTGGTGGATTAAGTAACCAATTGGATTTATAAGCCTTCCCCTGCCCTGCAGAGCTCAGTCTGCGCGGAGCCCTCCATGGGTGAAGAAGGATTTTTTTTTTTTGTGCTTGTTTTTTATTTATTTATTTTTGTATAATTGCGTCGGGTTATTATGGTTTTTTATTTGGCCTTTTTTTGGGCTGAAAAAAGAAGATTTTAGAAGAAAGAAAACATCGAATGGTAAGTTTTTTTTTTTTTTTTTTTACAGATACTTAGTTAAAGGTCCCCCCCTCATTATTTTTAGGGTGAGGGGGGTAGGTAGGGGGATAATTTTTATTGGGGGGGAGAGGTGACTAGGGGTTTGGGGACCCCTAGTCACCTGGGGGGACGACATTGTTTTTAGGGCCCCCACCCGCAGCTCAGGGTTGGGGGCCAGGGGGGAGGACCTTAGGTTCCCCCCCTTATTAGTATTTAGGGCCCCCACCCGCCGCTGAGGGGTGGGGGCCAGGGGGGAGGACACTAGGTCCTCCCCCCTTATTACAATTTAGGGCCCCCACCCGCCGCTCAGGGGTGGAGGCCAGGGGGAGGACATTAGGTACACCCCCCCGCTTATTTTACTGTAGGGCCCCCACCCACTGCTCAGGGGTGGGGGCCAGGGGGAGGACATTAGGTCCCCCCCTTATTATAATTTAGGGCCCCCACCCACCGCTCAGGGGTGGGGGCCAGGGGGGAGGACATTAGGTCTCCCCCATTATTTTACATTAGGGCCCCCACCCACTGCTTTTTAGTAGATAGCTCCCCAACACCGTGGGTATTAGGGAGTTATGTACTTATTTCTTCCTGTCATTCCATTGACGGGCTAAGTACCGTATTTATCGGCGTATAACACGCACTTTTTCTCCCTGAAAATAGGGGGAAAATCGTGGGTGCGTGTTATACGCTGATATCCCATATTTACTTACCTGTCTTGAAGCGTGGGCCGGCTTCACAGCGCACCGCGGTACTGGAACTTAAATTTCAGGTTCCGGTGTGCACACTTCCTTTCAGTCCCGCCGGAAACCGGAACCTGAAATTTAAGTTCCAGTACCGCGGTGCGCGCTGTAAAGCCGGCCCACGCTTCAAGACAGGTAAGTAAATATGGGACAAGAGGGAAAGTGCACTAGGGGACACTATTCGATGGGGGGGGGGACACTATGGGGGGTGGAGAAAGGGGGAAAAGGGGGGGCACTATGGGAGGGGGTGGAGAATACTATGGGGGGGAAGAATACTATGGAAGGGGGGGAACACTATGGGATGAGGGGGGGAACACTATGGGATGAGGGGGGAATACTATGGGAGGGTGGGGAGAATACTATGGGAGGTGGGGAGAATACTATGGGATGAGGGGGGGGGAATACTATGGGAGGGGTGGAAATTTCCTGGAATTTCCTTCTGAAAATGAGGTGTGTGTTATACGCTGATAAATATGGTAACTTACATTTTATATGATTGTGTGTTACTTGATTGTTGTAAGTGTTGCAAATGCTTACAGCTGAATACTGGCTATGTTTGTATACTTTTTATTTAAAATTGTTTACAATGTAACATTCTTCTTCTTTCACTGGGTAAGTATATTAGTACTTGGGCAATACTGTGCTTCAGAACTTCGACACTTCGGAAATTCGGCTATTTACTTTTAGGTACTTCCGAATGTCCGAATTGTTCGAAATTCGTACGAATTCATATTCGGACCGAAACGAATTGCACATGTCTAACACTTAGCATTGATAAGAATACATTAACGGGACACTATAGTCACCAAAACAACTACCGCTTAATGTAGTTGTTCTGTGTCTACTGCAGGCTTTTTAATGTAAACACTGCCAATTCAGAGAAAAGGCGGTGTTTACTGTACTGTCTTGTAACACCTCTAGTGGCCACTCCTCGGACATCTACTAGAGGTGCGTCCTGTGTCGGTGCTGCACATTCCCCATAGAGATGCATTGATTCATTGCATCTCTATAAGAAGATGCTGATTAGCGGAGCAGAGTGTTTTGCCACAAATTAGCAATATACTCCAAATGTTTTTCTATGGGAAAGCATTGGATTGGTTGAGATCATCAAGTTTGACGATTTAAGCCACGTAGGTAGAGTGGGGTCATTCACAGGCGTGGCATGGGAGAAAAGGTGATTAAAATCACCTTTTCAAGGGAGGCAAGGGGGGCCAAAACTCTAAACAGTTGTTTTACCACCATAGTGTCAGGAAAACATTGTTTCTGACACTATACGGTTCCTTTAAATAGAAAGCATAGCATGCAGGACAAAGTATCAATGGCAGTTGAATACCATCTGAATCAAATAAACAACAAAAGGACTGTACACGACAGTGTAGCGAAAAGGATAGGCTTTTATAGCTTACTCATTTTTCTTACAACATATGGTGAGTGGATGAGGCATAGCATGAACACCCCTGCATTCCAAACTTAGAGCTGCCGAACTGCAAATATGTCACAATAATAAAAAGGCTAAGTGTAATAGCACCCTGTAGGACATCAACTGAATAATTTGTACCAGTTGCATCAGTAAGTGTAAGAAGGATATGCAATGTGTCCAGCAACGCAGAGAGGGCATGTACAAAAACTAAGGTGACTATGGGAGTTCCCAGGAAACATACTAGGTTATCAGAAACGAGCCGTCAAGCTAGTCTAAACAAAATGCAGTGGGCATGCCATGAATCTTTCCAGCAGCAAAAATAATATTTTAAGAAAGAGATAAAAGGGAAGCTAAAGATAAAGGATAAAAGATTAAAAAAAAAAGTAGGGGGGAGGGGGACAAAAAAAATTAAAAAGAAAGATATACGATATATAAAAATGGATATACACATGAGATCCTGATATAACAAAGGCCTACATATAGACCATATGATGTGTACCAGGGAAACATCACCAGTAATCAACCAGGGAGACTATAAAATATGTATGGTGTGAGGTTCAAAACCTAATCCTATATGCAACCTGAACTAAGCATAATAAAAGAGAGCCCCATCTATAGAAGAATGAGCAACAAGTAGGTTCTTCACCACCCAAGGCATTTGAAGCAATCACAGCAGGCCTTACACACATCCCACCAACCCTTTGTTAGAATTAGATCTATATTGACAGTACTAGCCAGGACCCTTCTAGCCCATTGAGTGGCCTCACAAAGCAACAGGCAGCCACAGAACAGTCCATGGGCACCCCTACCCATTAGGAATCCACAGACTCCCCACTTTACAGGACCCTACCCTCCAACTGTCTGGCTGGGCTCAACCAGAGAACCGTCAGAGCCTCCACCATATTGGTCTCTTCACTACTACAGGTTTTTATCTGACAACCGGTTAGGTATACTAGATAAGCTGGGATCCATAATTACAGATGTCAGTAAAAGGATAGAAAGAAGTATTACCAGGTCTTATGGTGGTTGGACTTAACGACTTAAAGAAAGACACTACAAAGGTGCAAAATGATGTGAAATATAGAAAATGAGCCAAATACAGGTTTCCAGAAAACATATAAGTCAAACTAGTTGAAGTTAGGGTAAGCAGGGATGCTAAAATAACTAGCTATGTCAATAGCAGAAATCATGACAAACAGAACAGCAATAGCAAAAAAAACTAACAAACTGGCAAAGGGCAAGAAGTGATCCCTCCTACAAAGCCTAGGCTATGATGTCATATTTCGAGCACCGAAGCAGCACCACAAAATTATGCAAAAATGTGACACATAAAGAGACAGTGCCCAGTTTCTAAAAATGATTATGCAAAAACCTAATACTACCATGACCACCGGTAAACAGGGGGCCCTAACTCATAGCACAGTGAGCGGTCAATTTCAGGGTTAAAAACTGGGCCCACTTGCAAATGAACTTCCCTCCTGTGTGCAGGCTAGAGGGAAGGGGGGGGGGGGGGGTGGAAGGGGTGATCCAAGTTTGCACCAAGGTAGGCCCCCATGCCTGGGTACATTATGAATTGCTGCTACCTCTGGATATGTGTAGATGATATATCCTGGTTCTGTGCTCATAGAACAGGATGCTGACAAATCTGAGCTACAAGTAATATACACAATCCATAGCAGATAAGTAGGCGGGGCTTACAAAACATAACTTACATGTACTGGGATAACCCCCCAGAGCTCAAAAGGGGGAGATGGCTGCCAGGCCCATTCAAGGCAAGAAGAGATGTTTAGCAAGAACAGATAAGATTAGGCTGACTGTATGTCCTCAAGCCAGAGCTGCAGATGGTATCCAGTCGGCTCGATAGCCAGGCCCAGCCCTCATCAAAATCATTATGCGGCACATTACAAACTTCTACCCTTATGTTTTATTAGTGAGTTAAAAAGTCTACATAAATATTGCACTCCTAATACAATTCTAACATTAAAGGGCTACGTACATCTATTAGTGCTACAGAACTAAATGACAAATATGAACAAGGTGAATAAAATGTAAGACTATTGCCACAACACAAAAAATAGGTCAACAAATTGTACTTAGAACATCAAATCCGGTCTAATTTCATATACACCAACTTGGAATCTCTCAGTCAGAACACTAAGTACCCTATATAGAATTAAAGCAAATATAACAATATTTAAGATTTGATTCTTGTTTTAATGAGCAGGTTTAGAGTTCTATTTAATAAAGTGGCATATAAAAGGTATAATTCAAGTGTTCAAATTTTACTCTTACCTGAAGCACCATCTTTTATCAGGATTTCCTTCTGGGTTTTTCCCCACCGTTAGCCAGTGTCCAGATTCCCACTTCTTCCTAAGCAGCTGAGGTAAGAACCTCTCAGTATCTAAGATGGTGGCAGCTCTCTGTGAAATAAGATCAACAAAATATAGGTATGATGTGTAGCTTATGGTCCTCCTAGTCATGCTGAGTAGTTATTTTTTTCTCAATGCGACCTCCCTTTTAACACTTGCCAACCTGTAGAATGAAATATAGCTAGCATCCCTAATTTCTATGAATTATTATTCAGTTGACAGTTGAACTACTTCCAGAAAGCTCTGCAGTGTCCATAAAGCACTCCTGTAAATGGAACTATGGGATAAGTAATGGGATATTTTTATATCAGGTCATTTCTAACACAGTTAAAGGGACACTATGGTAACCAGAACAACTACAAGTTATTGTAGTTGTCCTGATGTGTACTGCCAGTTCCTGCACGCATTTTAATGTAAACACTGTCTTTTCAGAGAAAAGGCAGTGCATACGTTATTGCCTAGGGACACCTCCAGTGTGGCTGTCACTCAGACGGCAACTAGAGGTGTTTCCTGGATGGGTCAGTTCTGCACAACATACAGCACTGACATCCAGCGTCTTCACACTCTGCATGCAGGTGCCGAACTTTCCCCATAGAGATGCACTGGTTTAATGCATTTCTATGAGGAGATGTTGATTGGTGTAGCTCTGTGTTTAGCCGGGCATGCTCGCTAGTCTCTCATTGCTTTCCTATGGGAAAGCATTGCATTGACTGAGATCGTCAAATTTGATGATCTCAGCCAAGGAGGCGGATTAGGTGACCCGCGTGGCGCTAGATAAAAGGCAAGTTTTATACTTGTTTAAAGGGTGAAGGAAGCACAAGGGACCTAAAATGTTTTTCAACACTATAAGGAGGCTATATAGATTGTATTCCTGAGCCTATAATGTTCCTTTGATGAAAAACTGCAGTACTTTACAGGGCAAAGCACTGAAGCACTACTCCTACTCCAGCCACTAAAGGGAATATTTCCACTTTCCACTCAGACCAGCATTGTGACCAGGGGCGTATTAGCCGCGAGGCAAACAAGGCATTTGCCTTGGGCGGCATTTTCCAGGGGGCGGCAAAAAAAGCCGCCCCCAAATGCCCAAGGCAAATGTCTTGTTAGCCTTGCGGCTAACAGACATGCCGGCGGGCTGCTGGGCGATCGGGCGGCACTGCCTGGCGGGCGGGCGGCCGGCCGGCGAGGGAGCACTTCCCCTGAGCTGTCTGCTCAGCTCCCTCGCCAGCCGCAGAGTGTGGCTGGGAGGCGGAGCCGGAATATGACATCATATTCCGGCTCCCAGCCTCACTCTGAGGCGCGCGAGGGAGCTGAGCAGACAGCTCAGGGGAAGTGCTCCCTCGCCGGCCGCCCGCCCGATCGATCGCCCAGCAGCCACTGGACCAGGGCCGGATTAAGAGCACACTGGGCCTGGTGCTGACAATTATGATGGGCCTAATTACGGAATTTTATCAACCAAAAACACTAAATCAGTCATACCTCCCAAGCGTCATGTATCTGATGGAGATGGTGCTGGAGGGAAACTCATAGGATGCAGCTATAAGAAAACACATACTCTATGCTAATCTCTCTCTAATTTATGCTTTCATCTTTCAAGTAAATCCATAACCCCTAACAGCAGTGTCCAGTGAAGCAGGAAGTCAATGGGCGGGGTAAAAGGGTGGGCCACTGGTGCAAATCACGTGACCAGACCTGCCAAAAGGGGGGAACATGCCCAAGAAGAGGGCATGTCTGTCCAAAGAATTTGAAGGACAGCCTGGCATGAATGCATGTCAGGCTGCCCGCCAATCATGCAGGCTGTCCAACTAAGGACATTCTATGCAGGCAGCACCCTGAGCTTGACATAAATGCGTCTAATGATGCGCTCACTCAATGCTTTCCAAGGACTGTCCCCTAGCACTCGCTGGTCCACTTCTCTCCTTACCTTCTTACTAGCAGGCAGAAGTTCCTGGTATATAGTCTGGGACAGAGAAAATGTGTATGTAGTAAGTGTAAAAGAAAGGGGACATGCCACAGTGTTAGAGAGACCAACGTCTGCATTACCTAAACTAATTTTATTGTCAGCCAGTCCACACATGTTTTGTTCCCATATATCCCTCTTATGCTTCCAAACTTAAAAGGACACTATAGTCACCAGAACAACTACAGCTTATTGTATTTGTTCTGGTAAGTAGAATCATTCCATTCAGGCCTTTTGCAATAAACACTGTCTTTTCAAATAAAATAACTCCACTGGCCACTCCTTAGGCGGCTGCTAGAGGTGCTTCCTGTGGCAGTACTGCCTAGTGTGCAGTACTGCCATTCAGTGTCTCCACCCTCTGCATGCAGACACTGAACTTTCCTCATAGAGATGCAATGTGATTCAATTTATCTTTATGAGGAGATGCTGATTGGCCAGGGCTATGTTGAGCTTGTGCTGGCTCTGCCCCTGATCTGCCTAGTTGACAGTATCAGCCAATCCTATGGGGAAGTATTGTAATTTGCTCAGACCACCACTTCTGATGTCAGCAGACAGTCAGTTAAGATGCAGACCCAGCAGCATATTTTACTATACTTAGGGAGCCAAGAAGGGGCCAGGGTGGTGGTTTTAACATAATAGGGTCAGAAATACATGATTGTGTTCCTGACCCTATAGTGCTCCTTTAAGCAAGAGTATGTGAAGCGTAGTTAGGGTTGCCACCTTTCTTGAAAAAAAAATACCAGCCTTAATCATTTGTATAATCACAAGGAGTGACATCAGAGAAAATTCTGTAAAATCACCAACAAACTACTCACAGTTTGATTCTGCTGTATAGATGGATTGCTCTCAGTGTCTCAGTCTCGCAAGTCACCCAGTGTATCACAGTGTCAGTGTCCCCATGTCACCCAGTCTCCCAGTGTCCCCATGTCTCAGTGTGTCCCCATGTCACTACGATACTGGGGACACTGAGAGACACGGGGACACTGAGAGACACAGGGACACTGAGAGACAAAGGGACACTGAGAGACAAAGGGACACAGAGACCCGGGGACACAGAGACCCGGGGACACAGAGACCCGGGGACACAGAGACCCGAGGACACAGAGACCCGGGGACACAGAGACCCGGGGACACAGAGACATGGGGACACAGAGACATGGGGACACAGAGACATGGGGACACAGAGACATGGGGACACAGAGACATGGGGACACTGGGAGACATGGGGACACTGAGACATTTAGGGAAACTGGGAGAAATGGGGACACTGATACACTAGGGACACAGACACTGGGAGACTTGGGGACACTAAGACACTAGGGACACAGGGACATGGGAACACAGACACTGGGAGACTAGGGGACACTGGCTGGGAGACAGAAAGTTGGGGATACTGGGAGACATGGGGGCAGTATTGGACATAGACATGGGGACACTGGGACATATAGGGACACTGGGAGACATGGGGACACTAGGCACACTGAGACACTAGGAACACAGACACTGGTAGACATGGGGAAACTGAAATATTTGGGGACACTAAGACACTAGGGACAGAGACATGGGAACACAGACACTGGGAGACTAGGGGACACTGGGAGACTAGGGGACACTGGCTGGGAGACAGACACTTGGGGACACTGGGAGACATGAGGACAGTTGTGGACATAGACATGGGGACACTGGGACACATGGGGACACCGAGACACTAGCGACACAGGATGGGGGACATGGGGACACTGGGAGAAATGCGGACATAGTGTCTCAGTGTCTCCCAATGTCCCTTTGTCTCACAGCGTCCCCATGGGTCTCAGCATCCCCATGTGTCCCAGTGTCCCCTAATGTCTCAGTGCCCCCATGTTTTCCAGTGATCCCAAGTGTCTCAGTGTTTCCAGGTCTCCCAGTGTCTGTGTCCCCATGTGTCCTAGTGCCTCAGTGTGTCCTAGTGTCTGTGTCCCCATGTGTCCCCTAGTGTCTGTGTCCCCTAGTGTCTCAGTGTCCCCATATGTCCCCTAGTGTCTTAGTGTCCACATGTGTCCCCTAGTGTCTCAGTGTCCCTATGTGTCCCTGCTGCCTTTCCCCCCATCCCTCACTTACCTGAGCTGTAGAGCTGCTGTCTGGACTCTGTGCTGTGTTGCTGCTCCCCCACGGATCAGTGAGTAGTAGAGAGAGGCAGGGATATGCTGTAATTTCCTATCCCTGCCTATCTCCACACACAGTGACCCCTACTGGCCGGTGCTGGTATTGAAGAGTAATCTCCATTTATTCTGAGAAAAATACCTGCATTCGTATTGCCGATATTACTGCAATACTGGCATGGCCAGGCAGCCTCAAATACTGGCTGTGCCAGTAAAATACCAGTCAGGTGGCAAACCCAAGAGTAGTGTGTGTAAAAAAAAAAAAAATTTTTTTTTTTTTTAATTTTTTTTTTTTAAATGGGCCTATTCTATGGGCCTGGGCCTGGAGCTGCAGCTCCATTAGCCCCTATGTTAATCCGGCCCTGCACTGGACCACCAGGGAGGAAGAGACACCCCCCTCCCCAGCATTCCCAAAGGTAAGGAGGCTGGGGGGGGGGGGGGTGTTAAATAAAAAAAAAAAATGTGTTACAAATAAATTTAAAAAAAAAAAATGTGTTAAAAAAATAAATAAAAAAAATGTGTTCAAAATAAATAAAAAAAAAAAGTGTTAATGTGGGTGGGTGAGTGTGTGTCTGTGTCTGTTAGTGTGTGTGTCTGTTAGTGTGTGTCTGTTAGTGTTTGTGTCTGTTAGTGTGTGTGTCTGTTAGTGTGTGTGTCTGTTAGTGTGTGTGTCTGTTAGTGTGTGTGTCTGTGTCTGTTAGTGTGTGTGTGTCTGTGTCTGTTAGTGTGTGTGTCTGTGTCTGTTAGTGTGTGTGTGTGTTTCTGTTAGCGAGTGTGTGTGTGTGTGTGTATTTAGAATGCGGGGCGGGGGGAAAGGTTGGGTGGGGGTGGCGCGGGGGGTGGGGGTGGCGCGGGGGGAGGGGGGGCGCCTGAGTTTTGTCCTGCCTAGGGCAGCACAAAACCAGGATACACCACTGATTGTGACCCTGGCTGACGTTTGGGCAATTACTTTGATATAGGTGGCAGACTGTCAGAAAGGGGGTTCACTCAGAGTCAGAAGAGTGTGAAGAGGTGGCACTAGCAGATGCGGCCATGTATGTATTTCTAACGCTATAGTGTTCCTTTAAGTTTGAAATTCAACTTGAGTTCATGACAATTCTCATTTTAGTAAATAGTCCTGTGTGAGTGCATGAAATGTGCCTGTGGTGAAACTGCATGTTTCCTGTAATACACCTTTTTTCAGGACTATTTTAAGCAACCCACCTGGAGCTTCCATATCCTTTCGCTCTTGTTAGATATCTTACTGACAGTTTCACTCATTAAGGCAATGAGCATGTTCAGGAGAAGAATGTAGGTAAGTACTACATACAGGATGAGCAGGAACATGAGGAAGTGCTTAAATTTAAGGTTCTCATTGAACGTCAGATCTCCCATGCCAATGGTAAACTTGAAGAGTTCCAAAATGGTGATATACAGTCCAGAATAGGATACTCCTTCACTTTTCTCAGCCTCAGTGCTGTTTCCAGAATCTTGCGGAGCTTCTCCGACAAGTGTTACCAGAGCTATAGCAAGAACAAATATGTTATTAGTTTTGAGGGTATTATATAAATGTTTTGCAAATGGAGTGCGGCAGATCCAGAACCAGAAAACAAAATATTTCCTCTTTACATTTAGAATATAAAACACAAAAAAATGGTCACTATATGCTCTGAGGCACACAAGACACCAAGGTTAAAGTGTTCCTTAGAGACACTCAAAGGTACAAGTAATACAAAGAAAGTAACCAAAGGAAAAAAATGTGTGTACAATCACCAGAAGTGATAACAAATGGTACAACCTGTATAATAGTCGGTAGAATCTACCATAAGCACGGTATATCTGGTGGAATAAAACACAAATATAGTGCAATACAATAAGCACAAGCAGGGGGTGTGTGGTAAAGCTCACTAGAAAGTAGTTAATTCAGGTGTATCTCCCTCAATATTAGGGTAATTGCATAAGTATAAGGAACCTTCAAGCCATAGAGATCTTGGTATAGGAGTATCTTCTTGAGGAACTTACAATGTATCAAAAGATAAACAGCATGTCTCCACATCACAGTGGTATCCAGATATTCAGCTGAGGATACAGCAGCAATCAAGATCACAGATCCAAAATAAAATAAATAAAAAGTCTGTAGACAAGTAAAAGTTAAAATCCTACGCATTTCGTCCTGTTCTGGACTTCCTCAGGGATGCATAAACTTAAACCGTCGGGTGTCTTCTTATATACCGGCATAATACATTTATAATATGACTGAGAAAGGACTGATAGACACGTAAAGAAGGTTCGGGCACTCAGAGGTATCGCAAAGGTCAGGTTGCTGAGGGACTGGTGTCTACTCATTTTAGATGACTGAGCATCAAAATGAACCTTGATCTTCCCACTTTTGCTGCCCAGTGTTTTCTATGAAGTCTCCAGGTATGTTTCTGCTGATTCAAAGGGCGGTAGCAATCTTTTAAAAATGTGTTAACAATCTATTACTTAGTTGTGACAACTCCTAGCCTGCTAGCACTTATATCCAAGGTCTTTAAAGCAAATGTCCCTTTTTTATACCCGGATTACCTGATTATATTTTTACTGATAAAAAATCAGAAGAAAACACAATAAAGTGAATTGCTATATTTTATTTTGTGTTTTTATTTTTCTCATCCACCTCCTGTCTTATTTTAGAGTATGCAATAATAGCTTTCCATGCGTGGTTTCTGATTAATGTGTTGCTATTTCAATCCCATCTTAATCGTTAGGCTTGATGAGAAGAAAGAGCATACATATTATTATATTGAGTTGGACTGTGTAGTCATCTTATGTTTTATAATATCTATGCAGGGATAAAATGTAAGGAACTAGCTGATAGGAACACGGTCAGGTCCCCCAGAGTTCTCCCTGGGCTTTGCAATTTAATTGACCAACAGCCAGGAGCATGCTCATCTTCGACCAGAGAGCACACTGCGGCTTAGAGAAGTGAATGGCCAAAATTTGTTTTGTTTACTTTTGTCCCAGTTCACTATTTTTTAAATTTAGTTTCTTCCAAAATTTGGAACAAAACTAAATTTAGAAAAAACAGTGAGTTCGGAAATTGAAATGCCATTGTTCCTATTAATCCCACAGTGTGATGGCAAATTAGAACTCTGTTTAGCAGATAGACCCCTAATTTGGCATCCTTAACCCCTTAAGGACACATGACATGTCTGACATGTCATGATTCCCTTTTATTCCAGAAGTTTGGTCCTTAACGGGTTAAATAAACATAGCTGAACAAAAATTGATATTTCAACTGTTTAGTAGATAACTCCCTAATCTGGTATTCTACATGGGATTCCTATAATTAAGAATAGCAAATTAGGAAGCAATCTACTAAACAGCCCTTTTCTAATTTTGGTGTTTCAGTTGCTTAGAAGATATGTCTGTAATTTGCTATCCTCATGAAAACAAAGGGATCCAAAATAATTTGTTTTAATTTTTTTTTGTGGTTTGTTTCATTTTGCAAAGAATTTGGACATTTTTTAGCTTCCGAATTCCCAAATTCATCTGAATTAGAATTTGGAATGGAACAAATTGCATATGTGTAGTGTGGCTGATGACATTGCATTGTGAACATGCTGCCAAGCAAACAAATATATATTTGGATGTTGACTGTTGGTGCTGCCACAGGTTACAAAAGAAAAAAAAAAAAACATTGCCTAACAATAGAAACCAAGTTTAATTGGTTGATAAGGGGATACTCTAAACACCAAAATAGACATAAACTTAATGCAGCAGTTTTAGTGCATGAATCAACCTGTAGTATAACTGTTTAATTCTCTATAATTTAGGAGTTAAGTCACTTTTGATTCTGTTTATGTTTATTGAAGTGGTCTGGTTGCATTGCCCCATCACCTTTACCCTGAGCATTAGTGATGTCCCGAACGGTTTGCTGGCGAATAGTTCCTGGCGAACATCGCGTGTTCGCGTTCGCCACGGATGGCGAACATATGCGATGTTCGGTCCGCCCCCTATTCGTCATCATTGAGTAAACTTTGACCCTGTACCTCACAGTCAGCAGACACATTCCAGCCAATAAGCAGCAGACCCTCCCTCCCAGACCCTCCCACCTCCTAGACAGCATACAATTTAAATTAATTCTGAAGCTGCATTCATTTTTATTTTGTTTATTTTTTTGTGGTCTTTCAGCCAAATTTACTAATACTAAGTAAAAATTACTTAGTATTAGTAATTTGTGCCCCTACTCGCAATACCGCGAGTAGGGGCATGTCTATTAAACAGTGAGCAGCCTGTGGCTGCTCACTGTTAAAAAAAAAAAAGTCCCCCCTCCCTGAGCGGTGGGTGGGGGCCCTAAACACAAATGGGGGGGGGGCCTAATGTCCTCCCCCTGGCCCCCACCCCTGAGCGGTGGGTGGGGGCCCTAAACACAAATTGGGGGGGGGACCTATTGTCCTCCTCCCCGGCCCCCACCCCTGAGCGGCGGGTGGGGGCCCTAAATACCAATAGGGTGTCATTTTACACAGCGTGGGAAAGTTCTGTGGAATTTTCCCATGCTGTGTAATTTGACTCATAACACTCTGATTGGTGGATTAAGTAACCAATCAGAGAGTTATGAGTCAAATTACACAGCGTGGGAAAATTCCAAAGAACTTTCCCACGCTGTGTAAAATGACACAGAGCACTCTGATTGGTGGATTTCAAACCAACCAATCAGAGTGCTGTGCCAGGTAAATGTAGAGACTTACCTGTCAGTCTCTTCATTTACCTGTCAGAACATTCTGATTGGATGGGTTAAACCCACCAATCAGAGTGCTCTGAGCCTAATTGCAGGGCGGGGCAAGGTTTTATAAGCCTTCCCCCGCCCTGCAGAGCTCAGTCTGCGTGGAGCCTTCGCCGGGTGAAGATGGATTATTATTTTTTGCGCTCTTTTTTTTTTTTGGCGTCGGTTATTATGGATATTTATTTGCCCTTTTTTGGGGCTGAAAAAAGAAGATTTTAGAAGAAAGAAAACATCGAATGGCAATTTATTTTCAGGTTCTTAGTTAAATGTCCCCCCCCCTCATTATTTTTAGGGTGAGGGGGGTAGGTAGGGGGATCATTTTTTTGGGGGGGAGGGGGTGACTAGGGGTTTGGGGACCCCCTAGTCACCTGGGGGGGGAACATTTTTTTAGGGCCCCCACCTGCCGCTCAGGGGTGGGGGCCAGGGGGAGGACAATAGGTCCCCCCCCCTATTGGTATTTAGGGGCCCCACCCGCCGCTCAGGGGTGTGGGCCGGAGGGGAGGACATTAGGTCCCCCCTATTGGTATTTAGGGCCCCCACCCGCCGCTCAGGGGTGGGGGCCGTGGGGGCGGACATTAGGTCTCCCCCATTGGTATTTAGGGACCCCACCCGCCGCTCAGGGGTGGGGGCCGGGGGAGAGGACAATAGGTCCCCCCCATTGGTATTTAGGGCCCACCCGCCGCTCAGGGGTGGGGGCCGGTGGGAAGGACATTAGGACCCCCTATTGGTATTTAGGGCCCCCACCCGCCACTCAGGGGTGGGGGCCGGGGGGAGGACAATAGGTCCCCCCCTATTGGTATTTAGGGTCCTCACCCGCCACTCAGGGGTGGGGGCCGGGGGAGAGGACAATAGGTCCCCCCCCCTATTGGTATTTAGGGCCCCCACCCGCCGCTCAGGGGTGGGGGCCGGGGGGGAAGGACATTAGGTCCCCCCTATTGGTATTTAGGGCCCCCACCCACCACTCAGGGGTGGGGGCCGTGGGGAGGACAATAGGTCCCCCCCCTATTGGTATTTAGGGTCCCCACCCGCCGCTCAGGGGTGGGGGCCAGGGGGGAGGACATTAGGTCCCCCCCCCTATTCTTGTTTAGGGCCCCCACCCACTGCTCAGGTGGGTGGGGGCCCATCACTATTGTGGCCAGAAAGAGTCCCTGTGGGATTTAAAATTCGCCTGCTATTGAAGTCTATGGCGGTTCGCCTGTTCGAACATTTGCGGAAGTTCGCGTTCGCCGTTCACGAACGGAAAATTTGATGTTCGCGACATCACTACTGAGCATGTAATTATTGCAGTTTTTAATAAACTGCAATAATTACCTGCTAGGTTAACTACTCCTCTAGTGGCTATCTACCAGACAGCCACTAGAGGGACTTCTCGTTTTTTAGACGACTTTTAGTTGCCTAAATGACGCTGGACATGCTCACGCTATGCATAAGGACTTCCAGCATCATTGAATAATGCTTTCAATGGGAAAATCTTAATGTGAGCGCGGCCATTGCCACACATGTGCATTTGATCTCCCCGCCAGCTGACGTCAACTGTGGAGGAGTGATAGCCGACCCGAGTCAGTGCCAAGGGACATCAGTGCTGAGCCCAGGTAAGTGACAGAAAGGGCTAGTAACCCCTTCTACACCAGGGGGAAGGGGAGGCCTTGACAGAGGGGGGAGCTATAGTGCCAGGAAAATGAGTTTGTTTTCCTGGCTCTATAGTTTCCCTTTAAGTAATTCATCAACCTGCAGACTGAGTGCATCCAGGCTTTTTAAAATGAATGCCTCTGGTGTTCTTTCAACCATAATGCCACTTGAGGTACATACTAGGCAGAGTAACATTTTAGAGGAAGTAAAAACACACAGGCAACAGGGAGAGATTGTGTGTGTAGATGATTATACAGTATGCAGCTAACCAAGCAGCCGTGTACAATAGTTAGTGCTGGGCTGGGCAAATCAACATCACAAGAAAGACTGGCTGAATGAAGTTAGATGCCTACAGGTGCTACAGTTTTCCACAATATTATGGAGTTTGTCCTAAACTATAAGATGTAACACGTTGATTTAAGTGACAGAAACTTATTGAAAAGTTTTACCATTGCTTTGTTTATTGCACTGTACATTAGCACCCATTATTTTTCACTGTTAAACCATATAAATAAATATATATATATTTTTTAATTTTTTTTTAATATATATATGTATAATGTTCAAGTAGAGATTGTAGCCATATTAGTCCAGTGATGCAGATGTAAAAAACAGATACAATTCATATATTGTAATATGTTTTTTATTGGACTAACAGAATTTTGTAATGACAAGCTGTCGGGAGAACCTCCCTTTTTCACGTCTAAAGCATTTCTGAGCATGGACGACACATAGAATTCAGTGGACAGTTGAGTTGTGATAAAGGGGTTAAAGCAACATGAGTGCAGATAAGACACAGGTTTGATAGAAAATAGATTATACAGTGAGGGGAAAAAGCATTTGATCCCCTGCTGGTTTGCCCACTGACAAAGACATGATCAGTCTATCATTTTAATGGTAGGTGTATTTTAACAGTGAGAGACAGAATAACAAAAAAAATTCCAAAAAAACGCATGTCAAAAAAAATTGATTTGCATGTCAATGAGTGAAATAAGTATTTGACCCCTTCAACTTATTATTTTGTGGCAAAACCCTTGTTGGCAATCATAGAGGTCAAAACCAAAGAAAAACAAGTTGCCTGCGCTCTCTCCTTAATCCCCATGCATTTTTAAATAAATTGAGGTTTTTTAGTTACCTCCAATGGCCATGAGAGGATAAGCCCACCTGCCAACGTCAAGGCAGACCCCCCCTCCCCCCCCCCCCCCCATGTGGGTCCTAACTCTAACCATTCACCTTGCTTCTTTGAGCAAAATTCTCTAAAGAGACAGAAAGGGGTATTTTTGTATATACACCCCTATGATGCGATGCAGTTGTCCTGGCCCCATAGCAGAAAAAACACCCCCAAAGCATAATGTTTCCACCTCCATGTTTGACGGTGGAGATGGTGTTCTTGGGGTCATAGGCAGTATTCCTTCTCCTCCAAACACGGTGAGTTGAGTTGATGCCAAAGAGCTTGATTTTGACCACAACAATTTCACCCAGTTCTCATCTGAATCATTCAGATGTTCATTGGCAAACTTCAGACGGGCCTGTACAAGTGCTTTCTTGAGCAGGGGGACCTTGCGGGCGCTGCAGGATTCCAGTCCTTCACGGCGTAGTATGTTACCAGTTGTTTTCTTGGTGACTATGGTCTCAGCTGTCTTGAGATCATTAACAAGAACCTCCTGTGTAGTTCTGGATAATTCCTTACCGTTCTCATGATCATTGGAGCACCAGAACGAGGGAGACTGACAGTTATTTTGTGTTTCTTCCATTTGCGAATAATCGCACCAACTGTTGTCACCTTCTCAAAAAGGAAATAAATCTGTGCAAATCTTGCACTTACAATCAAATTAGAAATCTATATATTTATAAAAGCTGCTACCACACTTATTTGAGTTCCTTCCCAGCTACACACAAAGTAAAACAATGTGAACAAATGCACTAAGTGGTTATACTACCACCAGTGCATACATTGGAGTGCTAAAAAAATATAAAAACAACACACTTACCCTCATATAATAAGGGATACCATATACAATGAGAGCTATAAAATAAAAGAAAACGAAATATGATGCAATAAAGTCTAAATCCAGAATGTGACAAAGTGATTTAGTGTATCTCACTCACAAGTGTAGAGTCAATGGGATAGGCCCAAATCACTTGGTGACACTGTCCCTCTTCTGTCTTTAGTTGAATATACTCAAAAAAAGAGACAATAAAACAGAGGGAAGCAGCAGCCTCTGGTGAAGTATGTCAAGCAATGTAAAGTGAATCAGTGCATAATCATCAAAATAAACTGCTTACCTTCTTTAGGAGCCTCAAAACTTGGCTCCAAGTAAAATAGCCACTTAAGGGGGACACTGCCCTACCCTTGAAGTTGAAGTCGATTCTGATGATAAACACAATGTCTGAACTACAGGGCGCCACAATCACTAAGATATACAGTAATATAATTCAGGAGAATCCCATAAATGAGTGACAGTAGGTGGAAATACAAAAGTCCACTTTATTGAGAACAATAGTACACACTAGTGCAACATGCACGATGTATACGGAATAATAAAATAGTTAAAAGTAAATACACAGCCAAATTGGCCAAGAACCCCTAAGGATAGCAGCTATAAACATGCAGGAAACTTGAATTATAGTAAGGTGCCAAGTGCTATAGTGCAGGGATGCAGAATACTATTAATACTGCTCCATGAGCTGGAAACAGCACTAGGTACACCAATACTACAAAATAAAGTGCATGCAGAAAAAAGACTGCTATACCGAAAGTACAGGGATCTGGTCTACACTAGTATTCTGGCGATTATCTGGCGATTAATTATCTGGCGATTAATAGGTTAATGTGGGACAGGATGCTAGTTATATATTGTTTTTTAAGTTACTATATGTATTAATAAATATCTACTTACTTTTTTGCAAAATATTGTCTGGTGCTATCTTTAGAATCTACTTCAATTTCTAAGGAGAGGGCAGTGTCCCCCTTAAAGGGACACTCCAGGCACCCAGACCACTTCTGCCCATTGGAGTGGTCTTGGTGCCAGATCCCACTACTCCTAACCCTGCAAGTGTAATTATTGCAGTTTTCTATAAACTGCAATAATTACCTTGCAGGGTTAACTCCACCTCTAGTGGCTGTCTACTACACAGCCACTAGAGGGAACTTCCTGGATTATAGCACAGATTATCTGTGCTAGAGCGTCGCTGGACGTCCTCACGCTATGTGAGGACCTCCAGCGTCGCTCATTTGCCCATAGGAAAGAATTGAAAATATTTTTCAATGCTTTCCTATGGGGAGCGCTAATGCGCATTTGCGGCATTGGCGCGCATGCGCATTAGGTCTCCCCGGCCGGTGAGCGGGATCAGTCTCGCCCACCCACTGATGGAGTCAGTAGGAGGAGCGGCGCGGAGGAGGAGACAGCGACGAGGGACATCGTCGCTGCCTCAGGTAAGTGACTGAAGGGGTTTTCACCCCTTCAGTAACCGGGGATTGGGGGGTGGGAGGGAGAGGGAACCTGCAGTGCCAGGAAAACGGATTGTTTTCCTGGCACTGGAGATTCCCCTTAAGTGACACAAGGCTATTTAACTTGGAGCCAAGTTGTGAGGCTCCTAAAGAAGGTGAGCAGTTTATTTTGATGATTATGCACTGAGTCACTTTACATTGCTTGACATACTTCACCAGAGGCTGCTGCTTCCCTCTGTTTTATTGTCTCCATTTTGAGTATATTCAACTAAAGAGAGAAGAGGGACAGTGTCACCAAAGAACACATCTGCCAGAGTGATTTGAGCCTGTCCCATTGGCTCTACACTTGTAAGTGAGATACAATAAATCACTTTGTCACATTCTAGATTTAGACTTTATTGCACCATATTGTGCTTTCTTTTATAATATTGCTCTCATTGTATATGGTATCCTGAATTATATAAGGTTAAGTATGTTGTTTTTATATTTTTAGCACTCCACTGTATGCATTGGTGGTATTAGAACCACTTAGTACATTTGTTCACATTGTTGTCACCTCTCACCAAGCTGCTTGGCAATGGTCTTGAAGCCCATTCCAGTCTTTTTTAGGTCTACAATCTTGTCCCTGGCATCCTTGGACAGCTCTTTGGTCTTGGCCATGGTGGAGAGTTTGGAATCTGATTGATTGCTTCTGTGGACAGGTGTCTTTTATACAGCTAACAAGCTGAGATTAGAAGCACTCCCTTTAAGAGAGTGTTCCTAATCTCAGCTCTTTACCTGTATAACAGACACATGGGAGCTGGAAATCTTGCTGATTGATAGGGGATCAAATACTTATTTCATTTATTGACATGCAAATCAATTTATAACTTTTTTGACGTGTTTTTTCTGTTTTGTTGTTGTTGTTATTCTGTCTATCACTGTTAAAATACACCTACCATTATAATTATAGACTGATCATTTCTTTGTCAGTGGACAAACTTTCAAAATCAGTAGGGGGCCAAAATATATATATAGCCATACCCTTCCCTGTGTAAGAGTTAGTAACCAAAATTAAATGTAAAAAAGTACCTGCTGCAAATCCAAAAAGGAAGACAAGGTACACAAACAAGAAGCGAAGCATGTCTCTCAGTATAGCCTGAAAGAGAGAAGATGGTACATAACAATCATGAGTGACACATACTCTGTTAATTAAATATGGTAAGTCTTGTAATTATCAGCTTAAACAGATAGAGAATATATTCTCTATTTATAAACTAGGTGATAGCGAGGTTCCCTAAACACCTGTTTTTAATAAAACTAACAAAATTGTTCAGCACTAAAATAACTGTCTAGTAGATAAGTGAGTGCGCTGGATTTTCATTTTTACTGTATTTATTGGCCCCCAGCAGCACCCCATTTAAGTATATACAAATACAAAAAGAGAGGTCCTGCGCTCACTCCCATCACTAATGGGCCGGCAGCAAGGACCACAGTACACATCAGCCCCAATATATAGTAAAAACGAAAGAAAAGAAAAAGTTACCTGCGCTCTCTCCCTAATCCCTATGTATATTTAGACAAATGGAGGTCATTTAGTTGCTCCAATGGCCATTGAAGGGAATGCCCGCCTGCCAACGTCAAGGCAGACCCCCCTAAGCGGGTCCTAACACTGACCTTTCAGCCTGCTTCCTTGAGCTTCTGGCAAAGATATCTCTAATGAGACAGAAAGGTTTTTTTTGTTTTTTTATATACACTCCTATATACTTATTAACCCTTAATAGGGAACACATGGGATGGGCGGCAGCATTGTGACAAGGCTGTGTGATACAAAATAAATACAAATACAAAAAGAGAAGTCCTGCGCTCACTCCCATCACTATTGGGCCGGCAGCAATGACTACAGTACACATCAGCCCCAATATATGGTAAAAACAAAATTGTTCAGCACTAAAATAACTGTTTAGTAGATAAGTGAATGTGCTGGATTTTCATTTTTACCATTATGTGGGCAGATAGAGACTTTATTTTATGGGGTTGGCTAGGGGATTGGGAATTTACCTGGGGAAGAATATGGCTGCAGGTTGCACTATGGGACGAAGGCAGGTCAGCTGAGGCACTGTTACGCTCTGGGCAAAGTTCTACTTGCAAACCTTGGGTCCTGCCATTCACGTGGATGTTACTTTTTGCAGGCCACATACACACCTTCATGGCAATGATGTTCCCTAATGGCAGAGGACTTTATAAGCAGGGTAATTCACCATGGTTTGAGGAACATGATAAAGAGTTCAAGGTGTTCCCCGGGCTTTCAAATTTCCCAGATCTCAATCCGATTGAGCTTGTGCTGGAACAACAAATATGATCCATGGAAGCTTGCAGGACTTAAAGTATCTGTTGTTAATATATTGGTGCCAGATACCACAGTACACATTCAGAGGACTTGCAGAGACCATGCCTCGACACATCAGACCTGTTTTGGCAGCATGAGGGGGACCTACATGATATTAGGCAGGTGGCTTTAATGATGTGGCCAAAAACTTGGCCATGAAAACCCATTCCATGAAGCTCCCACCCCACAGTATTTTTTGCTGATTTTTCTTTATGTCTGCAATATCCTGTTAATATATACATACAACCCGCTTTATCTGCCTATTATTAGAGGGGCCTTAGAATTCTGTGCCTACAGAATCTGACCTGACATATAAATCTGACCATGCACACAACCCCACAAGCTGCATCCACACAAACACGCAACACCACAAGCAGTGTTCCCACAAACACACATTACAATAAGCAGCTTCCCTGAACACACAGACACACACAAACACAACAGGCAGCCTACCCACCCAACACAGCACAAGCAGCATTCAAATATATACAAATCCTACAGATACACAACCCTCTATCAGACATGTCCCTCTTTTGTTCTCTGGCATCCAACTTATGTGGATACCAGAAACAAGTCACAAGCAAACACAGAACAGGTGTGTCATTTAATTTGGTTTACGCTGTGCTGAACAAATACAGGGTATTTTCCTCATGTGAGAATTCTTTAGCAATCCTCTGCTCATCGGTGTCCTTGGAGAGGCACAGATCAGAAATGCCAAATTTGGGGAGAAGTGTACGGGTAATTGTGGTTAGACAACAATCCCCATCTACGGCACCACTTTTCCTATTGGGCTGCTCAGACTTTAAATGCCCAAGCCCATTTTTTTACCCTGTCCAGCCCTGATCTTGGCACATTGGGCATTTGCCAGGTGTTCCAAATGGCAACCCGGAGCCTGCCCAAACCATTGTATATGAAAACCATTGTTGAATGGTTTTCCCCACATAGTCTGTGTTCCAGCCACGGGCGTAGGAACCGGGGGGGGATGGGGGGGACGCATCCCCCCCAGGAAATCATCTGGGGGGGACAGATAATGGAGAAATCCCCTCCAGGTCCGCCGGCCAAAGGGGAGCGCAAAAATCACTTGTCAGACTGACAAGTGATGTTTGCCGTCCCCCTGACAGGCTGCGTGCGGCTCCATAATGGAACCGCACAGAGTGTACGCTGGGAGGGGGAGCACCTCCCCCTCCCGCTCTGCATAGGAGCGCCGGGTGTCACGTGACTACCCGGCGCTCAGTCTGACACCGTGCGCCGCTTGAAGAGGTCCCCCTCCCCTGCTCTGTGCGGTAAAACGGCAGGGAGGGGGACAACAGTGTGCAAGGAGGAGAGTGGAGCCGGCGTCATTATAAGCTCAGACGCCGGCTCTGAAAAAAAAAAGCAGCTGCCTGCCCGCCCTGCCACTGCCAGGTATTTAGTATGGAAGGGTTAGAGAGGGGAGATATAATTTGGGGAGGGGGAGGGGGAAGAGGTGGTTAGAAAAATGAATGGAAGGGGTTAGAGGCTACTAATAGGAATGGAAGGGGGGGTGGAAGGGTACTAATAGGGATAGAAGGGGATCCTAATATGAATGGAGGGGGTACTAATATGAATGGAGGGGGGTAGGAGGGGGTATTAATGGAGGGGAGTACTAATATGAATGAAGGGGGTAAGGGGGCTAATAATATGACTAGAGGGGGTGGTGCTGTGGGGGGGTAGTAATATGAATAGGAGGGGGTAGTTATATGAACGGAACAGGTATGTGGGGGTAGTAATATGAACGGAAGGGGTATGGGGGGTAGTAATATGAACGGTAGGGGTATGGGGGGGTAGTAATATGAACGGTAGGGATATAGGGGGGTAGTAATATGAACGGTAGGGGTATGCGGGGGGTAGTAATATGAACAGAAGGGGTATGGGGGGGTAGTAATATGGCCGGAAGGGGTATGGGGGGGTAGTAATATGGCCGGAAGGGGTATGGGGGGGTAGTAATATGGCCGGTAGGGGTATGGGGGGTAGTAATATGGCCGGAAGGGGTATGGGGGGTAGTAATATGAACAGAAGGGGTATGGGGGGTAGTAATATGAACGGAAGGGGTATGGGGGGGGTAGTAATATGAACGGAAGGGATAGGGTAGTAATATGAATGGAAGGGGTAGAGGAGGTAGTAAGTGTCCCTAAATGGCAGTTAGGAAATGTGGTCACCCTAAGTCAGGGCATCCATTAACACGGGGCAAAAAGGGCAGCTGACGGGCCCAGTTGCTCCTGGGGGGCCCAAGGCAGCTGCCTCTTGAGCCCCGCTGCCCACAATAATATGCTAAAAATGTTCCCTCTCAAATCCTGATCTGATTCAATCCTCCACTATTCGGCATCGCCACATATTAAAGGACTTTGTTTGCTCCTCCCGACCTCCCTTGCCCTCTGCGTACGCGCGTTCCATGATGTCACGACAACGCTAGGGTGAGCTCCGGTCTCCTACAACTGCAGAGCAGCGCCTCACGCTTTCAGCCCTGAACCCAGATCACTGCTGGTGTCTTCAGTACTGTAAGTACAAGAAGATATATTACTTGTTTTATGGGGGTTAGGAGGCTAGGTGGTTGGAGGGGAGACAATTAGGGACGGGTGGATAAAGGGGTTAACCCGGGATATCATACTGATTACATGGAATGCTCCCATCCAGCCAGGGATATCATTAGTACAGTACTATCTGCACATTGTTTCCCCAAAAAAATGATAGACATTTTTATTTCATACATTTGTGATGATTCTTTTTTCCCTCTATATTCAAGTGACACTATAGTCACCAGAACCACAACGGCTAAACGTAGTAGTTTTGGTGTTTATAGCATGTCTCTGCAGGCTTTTTAAAGGACCACTCTAGGCACCCAGACCACTTCAGCTTAATGAATTGGTTTGGGTGCCAGGTCCAGCTAGGTTTAACCATTTTTTATATAAACATAGCAGTTTCAGAGAAACTGCTATGTTTATATAAGGGTTAAGCCAGCTTCTAAATCCTCTAGTGGCTGTCTCACTGACAGCCGCTAGAGGCGCTTGCGTGATTCTCACTGTGAAAATCACAGTGAGAGCACGCAAGCGTTCATAGGAAAGCATTGTAAATGCTTTCCTATGCGACCGGCTGAATGTGCGCGCAGCTCTTGCCGCGCATTCAGCCGAAAGGGAGGATCGGAGGCGGAGAGGAGGAGGAGAGCTCCCCGCCTGGCGCTGGAATAAAGGTAAGTTTTAACCCTTTCCTCTGCCCAGAGCCGGGCGGGAGGGGGTCCCTGAGGGTGGGGGCACGAGTATGTTTTCCTGGCACTATAGTGGTCCTTTAATGTAAGCGCACTGCCTTTTCAGAAAAGGGCAGTATTTACATTACTGCCGAGGAATACCTTATCAGGCGGCCACTAGAGGTGCTTCCTAGTCCAGTGTTGCACAACGTGCAGCACTAGCATTCACGCTGAACACTCCTCATAGAAATGCATTGATTCAACGCATCTCTGTGAGGAGATGCTGATTGGTGCAGCGCAGTGTTTTGCCACGCATTGGGTTGGCTGATATATATTCAAACACTGTATATTCCTGTGCATTGTATTGATGAGGTGATCTGTAATATGCTCACAAACTGCACGTTCCTGTGCGTTATTTTGCTGTAGAGCTTGTGATACACTCACACACTGCACTTTACCATGCATTTTATTGCTGAGGTGTTCTGTGATGTACTTGCACCTCACACATTACTGTCAGTTGTATTGCTGTGGAGCTATGCGATACACTGATATGCTTCACATTATATTATTTCACACACACACACACACACACACACTTAAAATTTAACATTATTATTATTATTTTATTATTTACATAGCGCCATCAAATTCCGTAGCGCTGTACAATGGGATAAACAACTCCCAGTTTACTGAATAAGAATATACCCGGCGAGTAAGAATGCTATCCCCCCAGATTTGTGGGGGTTCCTACGCCCATGGTTCCAGCGCTGGATCTCTGTGCAATGTTGTCCTTCCATTTTCAAAATCTGTAAACCGGATGGCTCTTGTAGCATTGGGCAGTGGCACCAATGATTGGGTGAGAGTGGTCAGCTAATGCTCTCTTTCAATCACAGACTTACTCATTAATAAAACTGGCTTGAAAAGAAATGTACCTCTGTCAGTCAATTAGAGACACCGCTGCTGATGCTGCAAGATTATGAGAAAACGGAAAACATATATGGTGCTGGAACACAGACTTTGGTGTTAAACCATTTGAGAATGATTTAACCGCTAAAGGTAAGCTGGTTCCAGGGACCTCCTGGCACCATAAAAACGTAATTTCGATAAGTTGTAATAATGTCCAAACTGGTCTTTTAACACACAAACAATCATACAACAGTAAGAGTAGATAATTAACCTGAAGTGTTCATTATAAAGCAATATATTGGACGAACTTTGCAGAAGCACAAAAGCTATGAGACAGGTGCATGGATACTCCACAACGAGGCGAATCTAGGTAGGTACTGTATGTAAGTACCCAGTGTAAAGGATCCTTCTATCCGTGTAGCGCTGATCCTTGTAGCGTCTCCCGAAATCCAAGCTGAGTTGAGTAAAGTAGTGATTAAAGCTCCCAACCCCCAAACATGAGTCGAGACTTCATGAAGGGGTAAAACGATCTCCTTTATTGATGGCCAAACTCAGCCCTTTTATGATGGTCTTCCAGCAAGGGAACTCCCACATGGGACCTTGTGGAAGACTGTGACAAAATATACAGCACCAATCAGTGTATAGTACAATTATTAAACACACCCACAGTAACAGTGTAACCCCTCCTCTCTATCCTGGAGATAATTAACTTAAGTGGTTGAAGACAACCTAATTATCTCCAGGTAGAGAAAAACATGTCCTTTTTATATTTTAACAAAACTGTATTAAAATCTATAACTTATATTTAGCCGAACATATTCCCCATGTTCCACAGCTTGGATCTGAGCGCATAATATAAGCGAATAGCGCTCAGATCCCACGAACACAATTCTCAATATCGTCGAGTAAAGTTTTAGTTCACCAGTTGTTCGGGAGATTCAATCCGAAAAGAGTTCCATAAATGCAGCTACCTGGGATCGGTATATCTTGTGTCAAAGGAAAGTCCCGAACGGCAAAGTGATTAACGTGTTCGGGAGGTATTAACCGTATGAACGAGGACTCGGTACGTGTCAGCGGTGTGTGGCGGAATAAGTGTCTGAACATAGTTCCAGGGGATTGCTGCCTTTCCACCACTGAGCGTTCGACGACTTTAAAATGGTGACCGCCACTTGATCGTCAAACGAACGAGGACCACCATGCCTTTCATTACTTATCTTGCGGTTAACCACAAGGTCTGGGTGGTAAATGAGCGGCACACGACCTCAGTGGGAGGTCGGGTGGTTCAGTAGTTGTTCGGTTTTTTGAAACTGCACGAAATAGGCATATATACGCATGTTTAAACTAAATGCTGTTCCTCTGAGGCTTGTTAAAACAAGGATTTGCATTGTTTTCCCTTTCTCTCATGTATGCTAAGCCACTCTTCTACTGTTATCTGTCACTTTGTCACTTTGTCTGCCTCATTTTAATACCCATATGTGTGATATTTATCAAGAATGTTTGCTCTCTAACAAAAAATTTAAAAATACAAACAAAATTCCCTGCTACTATTTATTATTATTATTTTTTTGCCTGTTTAATACTTGAGAAAACATATAACATGGCTAAAGATGCAGCCCTTAAATCTTCCATCAATATGATGCCATACCTTCTGTATCATGACACTGTAGATTCCGGTCTGCTGGGAGCCACGACTGTAATATAACATATTTATCCATCCTATCACCATTGCCAAGACCAAAAAGGTGACATAAGCTTCACTCCCTGCGAAGTAAACAACGCCACCACAAAGTAATATTATTGAATAGAGGAGGCTGGGAAAACAAGGACCAAATGTCAAGTTCACTTACACATTTGACAGTTAATTTTTCACACAATTTATTTATGGAACACATCTACAATGAGCTATCAGGTACTGTAGGAACATCAATCTTCATATATACTAATTTGCAACTTACAAAAGGACTTCAAAATAACCATCCATCATTATGATTTTTGCAGAGGGTCGTCTCTTCCAGAAATAGATAATCTGTATAAGAGAAAAGATGGAATAACCTCAGTTTAGTTCAAATGATAAAAGAACTCTGTTCCGGGCTGCCAATATTAATTCTGCACATATTTGCGTCTGTCATCAGTGCGCACAGTCATTGCCAAGACCAAGAAGGTAGCATAAGCTTCACTCCCTGAGAGATAAAGGACATCACCCCAAAGTAATATAATTGCATAAAGCAGGCTAGGAAAACAATAACCAAGTTAAAATTCTGACATTAAATGGTAAATGTATGAATACATTTGACAGTCAATGTTTCACAGAATTTATTTTATGGAATCACAGACTTCTCTAAAGGAACTGTAAAAGTCAGTGCTGGGAACATTGACGGTGTCTTATTCAAGATGAGTAAATCTCTTATTTTTCCAGGTTCTAGTGGACATGGCGGGCGGGGGACCTTATCCATACTGCCCAATACGACTGGAGTAGCCCTTTAAGTTTGCATATGATTATGGCTTATATCACAAACACTGCATAATGGAATGCATAGGTACGAATCAGTATGTCAGTATGACAGTGTGTCTACGGACTGAACAAGCACAAAGGTTGATTAACCCCTTAAGGACCAAACTTCTGGAATAAAAGGGAATCATGACATGTCACACATGTCATGTGTCCTTAAGGGGTTAAACTATGAACTAAACAATGGGTTTTAGAAAAAGACTAATACTATATGTCCAACTCTCCAATTTCCTGCATGATAAATTAATGAAGAAATTAAATTCAGTAAATTTACAGTTTTTAATTTTTTAAAATCTTTCAACGACAATCCAGCTGTAATAAACGTTTAACTCGCAAGTTGGAATAAACTTGTAATTAATAATAACATGTAATAACTAAAAATAATAACTTAAAATAATAACTTAAAAACCGAGTGTAAAGTCCGAGTCCACACTCCTTGCTTTTGGCAATTCAATAATATTTATTAATAGAGGCTAATTAAACAAATAAACAATACATACACATTTGAAATAGGCTAGTATATGTTGCTACTAAAACTAATCATTGACTGAAAGGAAAGTAGGCTAAATTAACATAGTAAAACAGGCATAGACACGTGATACAGTTACCACTCCATTGATCGTCAGCTGAGAGTAAGAGAGAGAGGGTGTGTATAGTGGGGAGAGGGGAGAGAGAGAGAAGGTGAGGAGGGTGAATTCAAAGAGAGGTAATTCAAAGAGACAGAAAATGTGCTATTCACAGGACTTTAAACAGGTTAGTCCCTCCTTCTGCTGGACACACCTCCCTTAGTCAATCCCTTAGGATGTAACAGAACCAGAGTGCCTCCTGGGGGAAGGGGGGTTGCATTGGAAGGGAATGGAGGCGGCCAATTAATGTGGGAATTTCCTAAAAGTATCCTCTCACCGAACAGTTGTCTCAGGAGGTCCATTGTGGCCCTGGCTGAATGGGCACTAGTCTCATGCTGTTGAAGCCACATTTCAGGATGATTTTCCATAACAGGATGTAAACAATTTTCAATCATATCCTGATATCTCACATCAGTTAAAATCCACGATTTATACTTGTTGTTCCTTTATGAAATTACCCATAATGAATCTAACAAGACTCAGTTACAATATGTACCTGAAACAAAAATTGAACTGCTAACAAATGAGTTATTTGCCTGTCAAATCTTACTTTGAATTTTGGCCTACCCTATATAACAAAGTAGCATCATGTGATCATGTACCTGCCATATTAGGATGTAGACACCACCAACCATGATGACAATTTCTCCAAACACACGAAAAGAATCTGTTACGGTGCCTTCTAAAGGGAATGGAGGCTGTATGGAAAGCTCAGAATTAGTGTAAGCTAAGTAGATAGTATTGATGCAGCTAAAAAACAACAACAGTACAATCGTTATTAAAGGAGTAATACATAAATAAATAAAGGATTAATTGCATTTAAGAATAATGTAAATATAATCAGCCATGTTTATTATATAGAGGGTATTCAGGAAAAAATCAAGACCATTTCCTCTTTTAATATTTTTATGTTGCTTACAAGAATGAGAGAAAGTAAAATAGTATAACTATTAAAAACCTCAAATAAGGGGGCGTGGCTTGGAGGCCGAGAGACATGGCAGCTTAAACCAAGTGCTCCCGCAGGCTTGCCGCGAATCCTCGTCCATCCGCTCACTAAAAACACAAAATGGGTAAAACTCACCGTGCATCACACGTCGGTAAGCCCGCCGACACACCCAAGGGAACCCCGGCTTCCTCGCTGCATAAATACCTGAGAACCCCGGCGGACCTAGCTTCACAGGCCTCTAACAAATCCACACAGAGACATCACACAGAGTGGCCTAACTCCCTCTCCCACCCGGAAAGCACACCGGAATGGGTGACCCTGATGCGGGCACTACCCACCAAGACAGACCTCAACGAGGCGAACACGGAACTCCGAAACTACATCACCGCGGAACTTCACTCCCTCTGCGAAGACCTCCAAGGCCTGCACCAAAAAGTCTCCCAGCTAGAGGCAGACAGTGACCACCTGACCACCGCACAAAATGCTACCACTAACACCCTGCAGGTGTTAGTGGTCCTGTCCTCGAGGACCTGGATAATAGAGGGTGCCGACAAAATATCCGGATCAGGGGGATACCAGAGGACCTGGATCAGGACACCCCGATCCGCGCAACCCTCACGGGACTGTTTACCAAACTCCTTGGATGCCCTGAAACCGCCCATATCGAATTTGTGCGGGCACATAGGGCACTGAGACCCAGAGGCCCACCAGAGTCCCCACCTTGGGACGCAATCTGCTGCCTGGCCAGCTATCAATTAAAGGAAGATATCCTACGAAAGGCCCGAGACACTGGCCAAGTCCTGCTGAATGACATACCTCTGCAATTGTACCCGGACTTATCACCAGCAACTCTGGCATACAGGAGAGCACTTAAACCCCTAACTCGGGTCCTGCAGTCCAATAAAGTACGCTACCGCTGGACTTTTCCCACGGGACTACAGGCCTCTACTCCTAATGGCCCGTTTATGGTGAAGAACCCAGAGGACCTGGCAGACCTGACCACGGGGAACCGGAGGGGGAGCAGTGGTAGGGGCGCTGGTGTGGCTCACCCGGGGAGCAGCCCCCCCCCCAGGAATGGGGGGGGGACAGACTGGGACTGAGCCTGGGCTGGGATGAGATGTCGTGAATTATTTTGAAGTTATCGTATAATATGCTGTTGTTACCTGCTGTTGTTACATGTTTACCGGGCTACACACCGCAAAACTCTCCGACACCCGGCGGAGCAAAACACTACCCGTTTGAGGCCTTTGGCCACCACAGAGTAAGACGAGGATGGAATACTCACCCAACAATAACACTTAAAGCCACAGGGGAGACGAGGGCTCCAGAAGAGGTCCGGTTCAGGAACGAACGGCACCAGGAGCTGCTGAGGTCCCGGGCTCCTCGGATAGGACCTGCGCGGAGGCTCCCGGCCTCCTCCGCTTTCCCCAATAGGACTGAGCGCCCACAGATAGGCGGACGGGACTTGGCGAACCACTGGTGGATTCCGCCTTGCCTTGTCCTCCGACGCTCGTTCCTAAACAGTCAGTTTCGAGTGACAGGA
The DNA here is from genome assembly GCF_036172605.1 of Pelobates fuscus. Classification (NCBI taxonomy): domain Eukaryota; kingdom Metazoa; phylum Chordata; class Amphibia; order Anura; family Pelobatidae; genus Pelobates; species Pelobates fuscus. Next base: position 92,857,747 of record NC_086317.1, on the reverse strand, counting down.
TCGTTTCTGTACATAGTTTCCCCTACCTGTCTTCCCACCCCCCCTGCCCTGCGCCTCCCCTCTCCCTCTCCCCCCCCCACACCCCTCCGACACCTCTGTCTTCCCCCCCCCCACCTGACGACTTGACTGACCCCCGACACACACTAATAGGACCCAACCAGCACATCGACACCTGCGGGCTGCACTATGACAGACAAGCCGCTGCTACCGAGCGACCTTACCATCTTCTCCATAAACGCCAAAGGGCTTAACAAGCCGGAGATGAGGACAGGGGCATTGAGGGATTTCCATTCACAGAAAGCCTCAATAGTCATGATACAGGAGACCCACTTCCGGGAGGGGGACAGGCCCAAGCTGACCAATCATCACTTCCCAATAGGGAACTACAGCGACTTTCACGGGGGGAAATCCAGGGGGCGGCAATACTGATCAACAAAAAAGTACAGTTTATAGAGAAGGCAAGCATGACTGACCGGGAAGGTAGATACCTCTTTATAAAAGGCACAGTGGCCGAACACTTATACACCTTCGCCACGCTATATGCACCAAATGGTAAACATTACTGCTATCTTAAAAGCACCCTGCATAAACTGCACTCATTCGCTGAGGGGGTCCTCATAATAAGGGGCGACTTTAACATAGCAATGGATCTGGCCTGGGACTGTTCCACAGGTACTTCACACCTCCCCAAACAGCACCTCTATGCGATTAAATTCCTACTGACCAAACACAGACTAGTTGACTGCTGGAGAGCACACGACCCGGACGAACAGGATTTCACTTTCTACTCTCACCCCCACCGGACATACACCCGCATAGACTACTTTCTCACAACACAGTATCACCTCCCCTTGGTACGAAACGCGAAGTTGGGGGTGGTGACCTGGTCGGATCAGCAGGTCACAGACCAACTAGACGAGCCCATCTCAATAGAGGAACTGGCACTTGCAATAAAACGCACCAAACCCAGCAAGAGTCCGGGCCCAGATGGCCTGCCACTCTGTTATTATAAACACTTTGCGGACAAACTATACCAGCCAATGCTGGCCTCGTTTAACGCGGTAAGAGAAGGCCATCACTTCCCCAAGCAAGTGTTGACAGCGCACATAACCATCATCCCAAAAGAGGGCAAGGACGCAGAGCACTGTGGGAACTACAGACCCATCTCCCTTATCAACTGCGATATCAAATTGATGGCAAAGATCTTGGCCATGCGCTTGCAGCCGCATTTCCCCACACTGGTCCACCCTGACCAGGTCGGGTTCGTAGCAAACCGTGAGGCGAGAGACAACACCATTAGGGCCTTCGCCCTCATGCACAACAAGAACAGAGACGCTGGGGGCCTCCTTCTGCTGTCCACTGATGCAGAGAAGGCCTTCGACAGGGTGGGATGGGAATACTTGTTCCAGATCCTAACCCATGTGGGACTCGGACCCCACATGCGCAGCTGGGTCGAGGCCATGTACGACAGACCCACGGCCCACGTAATAGTGAATGGGGCACTAACAGATGAGTTCCCCATACATAATGGCACCCGTCAGGGATGCCCGCTATCCCCTGACTTCCACTTATACTACACGGCAGGACACTTACAGAGAGTCAAGACCAACGTCCACAAACTGTGGAAGGTGGTGGAAGACACAGAGATGGCGGGACCAGTGTCGGTCCTACCGTGGTGCTCCGGGGGTGGACTCGGCCAGGGATGCTCCTCCTTAGCACAACATACCCTACGAGTATGGCACAGGGCGTCCCGAGTACACGGACTAACCCAACACCCTTCACCCCTGCTGCCCTTAATTCATAACCATGACTTCCTCCCCGGCCTCGATCCGAGCGCCTTCAGAGACATCATCCGCACACCCATCCCCAGACTACATCACATATACACACACACTGTCCGGAAGACACTTCCTAACCTGACAGAGAACACACCTCCTACATTCCTACAAACCTTTAAATACAAACAGCTGTCGAACTACATAGACTCCCTACCCGGGGGACGAGCCCATGCTAGAAACCCGACTACCTTCGAAGAGTACTGTATACACCCAGACCCTATACCCCACAGCATATCATTCATATACTCCGACAGAGATTCCTGCCTTCAAGGGCAAATGGGAAACTACACTGGGGAAGACATTTACCGAGACAGAATGGGAAAAAATATGCTATCTCACACACCACTGTTCTACCTTCACCAAGACACAAGAGACGGCATTTAAACTGCTGAGCTACTGGTACCATACCCCATATAAACTCCATGCAATAGACCCCTCACACTCCAACCTATGCTGGCGGTGTGGAGAGGCGACGGGCACTACACTGCACCTATGGTGGGAATGCCACAGAATTAAACCATTCTGGAAGGGCATACACGCCATCCTGGAGAAATTCTCAGACGCACCTCCGCCACTGGAGTCAGCGGCGATGCTACTACACCACACAACCGTACCCAGATCCCGATACAAGAAGTCCATGACTATTAGAATCCTTAATGTGGCCAAACAGGTAATACCACAATACTGGAGACAAGATAGGTCCCCTCCTCTTAGGACATGGTTCAACCAAATGGAAGAACTCAGGGCGATAGAAGAACTACACTCGGGGGCAACTAACACCACCGCAAAATACATGGAGATCTGGACACACTGGATCGTATCCACCACACAGGCAGACTTCACCGTCCACCTAGACGCAGAGGACCCACCTGACATAACTGACGCCCACGACTGACCCCGCCACCCTACCCACCCATTTCCCCACACAGCCCGTATCCCTCTCCCCGATCTTCTCCCTCACCCCCCCCTATTTTATCCCGCAAACCTCATTTGGCCACAGACCCATACTCCGAAGACACTGGGACATATCTGACATACATCACACGAAGCCTGCGGTGACTTGGGAGTCACTGACGCAATACTGATCGGTCACCCTCCTCACTCAACAAAACAAGGCCGCGCACACACTAGACCTAGACGCCCTGACGGGAACTAGATGGGAGGCAGGGGGGGGGGGAAACAAGGCCGCGCACACACTAGACCTAGACGCCCTGACGGGAGCTAGATGGGAGGCAAACCAGGGGGAGAAACGCGAAAGCAACAATGGAAGCTTAACCACTGTATTACTGAACAGGGACCTGCGAGTACATCACTGATGTGGGCATGCGTGCCCGAATACCTACTTGTTTTTACATACATGTTCAAGCACACGTTGTGCTTCACTTACAATGCTCTTGAAGAGACCTGCGAGTCTCACTGTGAATGTCAAATATGCTTCAGTTACGATACGCTTGGAGAGACCTGCGAGTCTCACTGTGAACATAAAATGATAATAAAAATATATTTACAAAAAAAAATCCTCAAATAAGAAAAGAAAACTGGGAAATAGAGAATTAGAACATTGCTCAACTGGAGAAAAGGGCCCCACTAAAAGCCAGTAAATGGGTTAGGAGAGAAATAGCAACTAGATGAACTCTAGTAATATACCAGGAGCGGTGTAAGAGAATATAGGCAATAGGAAAATATAATAAAATAATTAAATGCAATGTATTGAAACAAAAATAAAAAGGGTGCAAAACTGGTACAATGTAGTATATAAACAGTAAAACAAAAACTAACTGATACTAAATAGATTTCTCCTAAGTGGGGGTTAACCCCTAGTGAAGAAACTTCACCAAAAATCTACAAAAATAGAGAAAAAGTAGGAGAAAAATGATTTAGTGAAATATAATAAAAAGTGGGTTTCCCTCCTAGTCTTGGGAAACACAAAGGGAAAAGGTGTAGTACCAAATTACAGATGTGTCACTCAAATGTGTATAAAATGTAACTTTTAATAGTTAAAGGTCTAAAAAAAAAGGGTGAAAAGTACCTATCATACATGTAAAGTTTGGTTAAAAACCACTAACTTGGGGCGGGGCCTGACAGCCAAGATGGCCGGATGTGCTCTCTGAGAGCTCTCACATCAGCAGGCACAAAAACGAATATCCCAACTATCCTAGGCATGCTAATGACACAAGATGCCCAGAAAACAACACAGGACCACACGGGGAACAAGACGATACCAGTCCTGCACCAAAACTCAGAACAATCACCTGAACCGGCCATGAGGCCTAAACTGAATCTGAGCCTGAGGCCTGGGGAGGCGGCCGATCTCCCGGCACGGGACCTGCTCAAAAGCGTAAACCAGATGCAGCCCTGCTACCCCCCCCCCCCCTCTGGACCGGCGGGGGATATCCTGGTCCACGCTGGGGACTACTGCCCCTGCAACGCGGCTCACACAAACTACCAACAAACAAGGCGGCAGGAGCCAAAGCAAAATGGCAGCAAAACGCACCCTTCCCAAACCACCCAAGCAAACCCTGGAATTCTTTGACAGACTATATACCATCATGGGGACTACGCTCCGTACCGGTGGCCGGCATTTTAAGCTAGCATTGCGAAGAGTGGCGGCATGGATCCGCCCGTCCACCCAACGCCACCTGATTAGTAGCCCACCCCGAGCACCTAAAGCGGCCCTTGGATGGAGCCTGCCTCGGAGCTTCAAATTGTGTGAATCGGAGACCTGCCTCTGAGAATCCAGCACTCACCATCACACACAACAAAGCGAGATTACTACTCCCGCCCGACCTACTCACCTCCCAGCTACGTCGGAACCCTCTGGCCAGTACAGCACGTCTCTGCACTCACAAACCCGAGCCGACAGCCACGGGGACTGCCCACGTGAAGCTCAGCTCTATACCGGCGAAAGGCGCGGACGGAATGCCCCTCCAGATCATAATGGCGACGGAACATGGCCGCAGCACCAACTCTGCACATGGCTCACCTGTCAAGCCTCCAAAGCCGGCATCAGCTAACCAAGGCGGTCTACGCCGCAGACGGACTGTGATCCGGTACGGAGACAGCGCACGGTCCTCCTGAAAGGGCAGTAACTACCACACTGTCATCCCGTTTGTTATTAACATTACTCACCACCGAAATAGGCACTGCTGAAATGTTTTGTTTTATTTTATATTCACCGCTAACTATGCATTACTAATCTGTTATAATGTTGCTCCACACAGACACACATTACATTTGAACAGCCGCTTACGACCCTCGTGCACATACAGTGCATAATAGACCCTCGTGTATCATGTGTCACATGTGTAGAACACCAGTTTATTTTCACTTTTAGAATTCTCATTAACATAATCAACTGTTATATTGCACTATAGGATGTAGATGGTAGTCGCATTCTAGACTCACATATTTACTTAACACTGTCACACATCACTGTACAGCACAGCCAGTTGTACATAGCCTGACCAGCATGCTTACAGCACATAAAAACTGAGACAGATCATCAGGAATTTAGTTACTGACCACATGTATCCAATCTTAGTATATGCAGTAATTCCTTTACCATTATTCTCTGTTCATATATAAAATTTGTGCAGAACCCTCCACATGCCGACCAACTGTTAACAAATGCTTATGTATATGCTTGTCAAAGCTGTTGGGGCATGACGAGCCCACTTGTTATGTTTTCATGCACGCAAAAATAAAGAATTAAAAAAACAAACCACTAACTTGCACATACATCGTTCCAACCCTATATTTATAGGACTACAGTTCTGCTAAAGTTGAGACTGACTTTGTAAGAAATTATCTACTCTTCAGCTACACTCTATTATACAATTTTAATATTGCTTGTATAGCTGCCAGTCCCAAATAGATGTTACGCTATTATAGATATCGTGTGTAACTTCAGCAATGTTAATCTTGGATATATATTGCCTAGTCCTACACAGGTGCTTATGCGCCATTTTTTAACCGCACTTTACACATTTCATATATACAGATATATTTTACAGCCCCTATCGCCCAAACATATTACAGTCACAAATACATACTCAGCAGTCTTTGCGTATGCATTCTTCGGTGTGTGTGTGTGTGTGTGTGTGTATTTAGCAGTCTTTGTGGGTGTATTCAGCAGTCTGTGTGTGTGTGTGTTCAGCAGTCTGTGTGTATGTATTGTATGAATGTATTGCATTTGTTGGATGTATTAATAAATATAAGCTTAATTTTATCGATAATTTAAATTTTTATTCCAGTGAGTGATTGTGTAGGCAGGGCCCCAGTGCACTGCTTTGCCCGGGGGCCCATAATGTTGTTAAGATGGTACTGCTCCAACACAAACCCTACAGCCCCTGCTCCACACACAATACACCCCATGTCCCCCACACTCACGACTGTACATTACACTTTTCATAGACACCCAACCCAAAAGCAGCCTCCTCCCCAATGTGCAATCCCACACATGCAACACTACAAGCAGAATCCACACACACACAGCCTCCTTACACCTCCTTTAATCTGTAGCTCCTTAGGCTGGCTGGTAGACCAAAGTGTCTCTCTGACCAGTACAGCACGTGTTGCGGACCTTCTGATAAAGTACTTCTTACCCAGCACTCTCATTAATAGAGGAATAAAAGGAGTACCAATAGTAATCCACATCCACACTTACCTGTCCAACACGGGGTCTGTTGTAAACTGTCACTGTGAATATGATCATATAAGCAATATACAAGAGGAACTTCAAATAAAATATTTTGCCAGCAAATGCATCCCATTTGTCTTGCAGCAACTGGTTGATTGGTTCAAGTACGATCATATCATGTCGATTCTGCAGAGAAATATGAAACTATTAAGAGGAAATAGTTTTTTTTTATAAGGGAAAAATACAAATATATACATTGCCACAGCATTATAAACAACTGTCTGATATCATATAGGCCTCCGTCCGTCCCCCCTGCCCACCCCCCCATGACAAGGTTTCAACTAGTTTAACTAGGCTATTTTGCACAGCAAATCACTATCTAAGGAATAGGCAGTAAGCTGCTGGTTTTGTTTGTAGATTAAGTTGTATCCCCCAGTAAAATAATTTTACTCAATAAAACTGAATTTCATACTCACATTGGCATTACTTTTAAATACAATTGTTTCCAAAACAGAATCCCTTTCATGTGTGTCCACAGATGACAGATCATATAGTGATGTGTGCACTGGTCCATAGGTCCACTCTGTGAACTTTCGAGAAAGATGTTTATACTCTGGCTCTGTTATCTCTCTCCGAAGTATGTGTCTGAACAACTGAAATATATAAATATAAGTGGAAAGTATTTTTAATATTTAACTAGTAATATTTGACTAGAGTGTCCAAAGATCCTATGCTTAAATATGTGAATTCCTAAAAACACTAACAATTAGTTAACAACTTTTAACTAAATGCTATCCTTAGGACAAAATGGGCCTAAGAAGAACCAATTATTTTATGCACTGTTATTTAACATTGGTTTAGTGACACTTAGCCAGGTGAACACAATATTAATATAATTGATTATAATTTATTTTTTCAAACTTGACTTTTCATGTGCTCCTTATTTGACACATGGACCCCATGGATATTTCCATTGACTTACCTCAATTTTGCCAGTCTTTGCTGCCAGTTTTAAAGGAGTTAATCCCTCCTTGTTGGGAATTTCTTCCAGTCTGAGTTGTGGATTCATTTTCACTGATTTCTTCAAAATATCATCATACATTTTAGTTACTGTTTCTGTATTCTCTTTTGTGTTATCTGCCACCAAAACCAGAGCATGTAATACAGTGTTTCCATGGCTATCTCTGGCAGCGAGGTCAGCTTTCCGGTATGGGTTATTTAGAAGGAAATTTACAATATCGGGCTGATTCGTACACGCTGCTAGAGACAGAGGGAGCTCTCCTGCAGAAAAGAGTAGGTAAAGGACTATTGTAGCTTTATGCTGTTATTGTTAATCTTACAGTTTACCATCTTATCATAATCATATAAGTATCTTGCCATGTATATTTATAACCTCATATTGGTATCTTCACCAAATACATTTATGATCCCTAATACTAGTTTATTACATCATAAGATAGTTCATCCTAAACACTTTGCCGAAAGATGCATAAAACATGCATATCAAATAGTGTAAAGTATACACAATAGTGTAACAAACATGGCAGGTGCTGTTTTACTCTTTTTATTTTATTTTTTTAAATATTAACAGATACACAAGAACACTGTATAAACCAATTAATAAGAGAGAGAAAGAGAGATCCCATTCTACAAGGGGAGAACTAGTGGATAATGTGAAAATCCAAAATATTTTCCTAAAGGAAAGATGGTGGTGCAGATCTCTGTCTCTCACGTCATCAATTCCTTAGGCCCTTTTTTGTTTATTTTCTCCCAGAGGGAAACGAGTTGTGTATCTTAAACCCCCTTGTGCATCTCTTTCTCCTCCCTTTGTGTGTATCTTACTTCCCCCAGCTTCTTTGTGTGCTTTTTCTCCACCAGCCCCTTTGTGTGTCTCTTTCTCCCCCCCAGTCCCTTTGTGTGTCTCTTTCTCCCCTCAGCCCCTCTGTGTTTCTCTTTGTCCACACAGCACCTTTTGTGTGTCTCTTACTCACAGCTCCTTTTGTATGTCTATTTCTCCCGCCAGCCTTTTTGTGTGTCTCTTTTCCATTTACCCACCCTTTTTTTTATTTTGGAAATACATTTTATTTATTTTTTTTAATTTCAAGCAATGTACGATTCAAAATGAGGGTCCCGAATATCAAGGTGTCATGGAATATCAAGGTGCACATTAGAATATGGGAGACGATATATTGCAATATACGTGGGAAATGCACCGGTATCTAATATTAGATATAGCAAGGAAAAGGACATGCAGGGTAAAGGGAGGTTAACAAAGTGTGTGGTGGGGTTACAGTTACACAGATGCATGCACTAACATACAGATTTGGGGCACCAAACAAATTCTGCATCAAGGCGTCTGTGACCCTAGGCTCCTTACTGTTCCCTCACTGAGAACAGGATCGGGCCTGTCCAGGACCGTTATATATTGGACTTATTGCACTATTTGATTACAGATACACCGCGCCACCTCCCCTCCCCCCCTTTTTTATTTTTAAATCTCTGTTAACATTTCTTATCTTTTCTATTTGTATTTTTTTACTGTTCATTTATTCAATTCTGTCTTTATTTATTTTATCCTCTTTTTTACCATTGAGATCTTTGTTCTAATTAACTTATAACTTTGATTTTCAAATTAATTGATTATTTTTATTGTCATATTTTATTGCTATTTACTGTAATTCCTCCCTAACCTAAGTACAAGCTACTGGTGTTTCCACTAGTTTTTCTGGTGGATTTAGTTTGTTCTAATGTTTATATGCTTATATGAATTGGTGATCCCTGATCCAGTTTTTGAGCTAAACTCAGTAAGCATTTCTCTACTCCCTCCATCGTACAAGTTATACAACCCAGTATAGTATATATACACATTTCTCTGGTCTACGTTAATGTTTATCCCGTCACAAGTTTGCTGACACCAGATAGCTATTAATACAGGGGCACACTGGCTGCAGTCGTGGTATACCACATGGCATGAATAATGTCACATAATACAGGATGAATTCAATGTATGCGTAACATATATGTAAAAAAAAAAACATGGATTATAATAATGTTAGTATTGTAAGTACGCTCCTGCGCTCCATAGACAGATTCAGATTTAGGCATGGTGATTGATTTATTTTCATCAAGATACTCACCAAAATAAAAACCAACTCCCTTCTTTTTCTTTTGAAAAAACTCTCCATCTGCCTTGGCATGTACATTCGCTTGTGCTTTTATTAGAAGTTCAACTAATTGGAAGTTTCTTTTTTCTATGGCAATGTGAAGTGCGGTCTGTCCTGTAGTAAAATAAATAAAAATGAATATAATAAAGGCTTGCTTGATGGAAGCAACTCAAAAAACATTTGATGCACTGAGATAATAAACAGCAATGGATCAAGGAGAAGTTTAGTGCTAAGCAAACATAACACTAATATATTGAGGTATTGGAATATTCATTTGATCGACAAAAATAAGCCTATCCCACTTCCAGTTTAAGTAAAATGCATGCCTCTGTCTGGGTTGTGAGTTTATGGTTATTTACATACCAAATTTCCTGCTCCAGAAAATCTAGGAAAATAATCGAGTAGGAGAGACACTTTTTAATTTGGCATTTCACCCTTCATTGAGCAGTTACCTTTTAATTATTCACTAATTTGCCATACATCACTGTTTAGGGAATAGCTCCCTTTTCAAATCTGATGTAACAGCAGATACTGTCCATGCACTCATCGATCAGACAATGCACTGTGAGCCAAATTTGCATCACCCAAAAACAATAACGTTATTTGCTGTCTGGCTTTTCTAAAAAAATAATGTTTCATTCAATTAAACCTTCGGCTTCTCTGTGCATATATCCCAAGTCGCAACTTATTGAGACATAGTGAAAAAAAATCTATTAGATTGACATTAGGTAAATATATTCATATCTTTGGCAACGTGAATACTGGATTCAACAAACTCCATCGCATGGCTTTTTGCTTGTGATGTTCACGTCTAATGGCCCCCTTAATTACTGCTGGTGACTGGTTCTATTTCTTGATCATGAAACGACATTGAAAGAGATCATGTGTAAATCTGAAGACTTGACAAAGCGGTCATTGATTTTTGTATTGATAACATAAAATTTATTTGAAATCAAAGCATCACTATTCCAAAATCATATGTTTACCCTAAGAAAATTAAATAGCTAAAAATAGTGTCATTGCTATGAGAAGGACTGACTTTTAATTTAGAATTTCTGGCAGAAATCTTGGTGCAACATGGGCAGTGCTGTGGAAATGTGCCAAAATATGAGAAACATATGTAAGTATATGTGCAGCTATATATATATATATATATATATATATATATATATACACACAGTATCTCACAAAAGTGAGTAAACCCCTCACATTTTTAGTAGTAAGTGTACAGCCTGTATAACAGTCTAAATTTGCTGTCCCCTCAAAATAACTCAACAGCCATTAATGTCTATACCGTTGTTGGCAACAAAAGTGAGTACACCCCTAAGTGGAAATGTCCAAAAATGTAAACTTTAATGGGTTTCAATGTATAACATGATGGATTGTGGTCTTTTTTTCATCCAAGATTGCTATGTAACTATCAAGAATTAAGCATGCAAAAATAATACTATAAATAATACTGAGGTAAAATCCTCTTAAATACATTAAAGTTGGGCAGAGCCTAGCTGCAAGAGCGAGCGGTCGCACCAAAAGAGAGCTCCGGGCTCAAAGATAATAATCGGGAGAATATACCCTCTAAACGGACCTCCAATAGAAGGCCAGGGCCCCCCCTGAGAGCCCCCAACGATATGGGACGAAAAAATAGAAAAACAATCGCGGACAAACCGTCCTCAGGGCTTACAATCGGAGACATGTGGAGGCAGGCGCGAGGCCCAAGCGGATCTAACATGGCGGCGCTCCACGGAGGCTGCTCAGACTTCTCTGAGGAAGAATCTGGAGAGGAGTATCTGACAACACCTGCCATGGGACAACCCCCACAACAGAACAAACCTAACCTGGACTCCGCTCCGGTAACTACAGCGGTCTTAAAACAACTGCTAAACGACCTCCAAACGACACTGCAAAAGGACATCACAGCGGTGCGAGGAGACCTGAAGGGCCTGACGACCCGCATGGGCGCCCTTGAGAAGACATCCACTAGCAACACCAAAGATATAGGGGAACTTCAGCGGGCTGTAAACGACCTGCAAACAAGACAGCGGAGACAAGAACTCCGCCTTGCGGAATACGAGGATGCCAGACGGAGAACCAATCTGAAGGTGCGTGGGGTCTCTGAGGCCATACCCGATGCGGAGCTCCCGCGAATGGTTGAGCAATTGCTTACTAATATATTGGCGCCCTCGAACACCATCACCGTTAGCCCTGAGCGCGTCTTCAGGATTCCCAAGCCACCTAAAGCGCCGACCACGGCCACCAGAGACTTAATTATTGTCTTTTGCAACACCCGGGACAAAACGACAATCCTCACAGCCCTTAGGGGTAAGACACCCCTTCAATTCAATAACACAACGCTAAACTTTTTCACTGACCTCTCGATCGAGACCCTGGCATGGCGACTCTCCTTCCAGCCGATCACCGCACTACTCCGACAGCATGACTTACAATACAGCTGGCGGCCTTCCCACATGCTCGTTGTACGGCGAGGAACGGAATCCCACAGGCTAGACCCAGCAGACTCGGTGCAACTATTGCAGGCCTTGGGCCTACCCCCAGACTCCCTCAACCAGGCAGCCCAACAAGGCACTGACTCACCACACCACTCCTGGGACCCGACGAGAATAGTCCCATTCCTACCCCAAGGACAGACACCTGACCCATATGTAGCAGTCACTACGTGAACGGAGACCGGATATGTTGCCAGTCTTGATCCCTGAAACCGACACAAGGCCGGAGATTCTCATGTTATCCTTAGTTTATCACTCCTCCCTGAAGATACCCCCACTGAGCTCCTGTTGAGCCATACCACCTCACTATGGAGTTGGCCACAATGCTTTCACCGGTTTTTTTTTCACCTGTCTCCAGACACCTCAGATCCCGACGAGAGACTTTACTTTCTCTCACTACAGACTCAGACCTCACTGAGACATATACGAACTGTATGTACTACCGACCCTCTCAGATCATTTTATTATTTGTTTTTTTTGTACTTAGGTTGACCCTTTCTAGACAGCATAACTAAATGTGTTTAACTGCAAATGCCTTTACCCACCAACAAGTGTATAGACGGGAGTAGCTAAGACCCATTGTGTTGCTTGGTGAAGAGGGCCAGAATTTATCTTATATGTTTTTTCTCATATCTATCTAATTGTATTGGCAGCCCGACGACCCGAACACTCCATGACATAGTCTTGAACGTCTAAAGATTAGCTTTATGCACACGGCAGCGTAGAAGCGGCTAAACCAGCAGTGAACCCGGTCTGCCACTCTTGCCTAGCTCGTATTTAGTAGATTGCATGCACACTATACCCACATGCCCTATCACAACTTGGGCGCCCTGCTATAATTACATGGCAGACTGCCCTATACCTTAGACAGCATAGATTAATATTGCCCCATGCTATAGGACGGACGTAACGTTGCTGACAGTTTTCTACCACGTCATTAACTATAGGAACTTAGTACATCCGGTCACACATTGTATACCGTCCAACCATTCCTCTAATCACTGGTACCTATGGCCCATGCCTTGAGCTAACATACCTGCCCCTTCTCGAGCGGAGACCAGCACACCGAACCGATGGCAGAACGCCCTGCTAAAAAGTCGTACCATGCCAGTATAGCTATCACCTCACATAGGAAGATGCAACGATAACTAATAACACGATAGGGGACCACAGCAAACTAAGGGGAATGTCTCACTAGGCAACAACCAAGATGTTTCTTGTACAGGTACCGTGTCTAGCATAGTCCCTCGCCTCCCAACCTCTGTACCTAGCGGTGTATTTAAACACCTAAGCAGGTCGCATAGAACCGCCAATAACACGCTCACTACCTTCACTGACCAACCCTGACCTAGCGACTGACAGGTCCCATTGTAGAGGACCACGAACCAAATACCAGACGGCAGGCCTAGCATAATTACAGCCACGCTTTCCGACTTGTACTCACTGCCACATTCTACTCAACACCTTATGTTACCTCATGCTAACAAAAGTTTTCTTCCTATTTCCTTTGTTCTTACTGATAGCGTAACTGTTTTGGTTCAGCGTGATATCCGCTACATTATATAAAAATGTGCATTCTGTCTGCCACTGCATATCTGATGTAATCCTAAAATGCGCTGTTGTGGCGCTCGTTAATAATATGTAACCACCTGCACATCCAAAATAAAGAATTACAAAAAATGAATTAAAGTTGAATTGGCCTGGAGTGATCACTTAATTACATATGCATAGAAAGGAAACTTTATTTGCATATACAGTTGGAGCATGCCTCACATGCAATTCACAACTCCTTACAAATTCATGAGGTATATGATAAGAATTACAAAAATAATCAAAAGTGTGTTTGCTGTTCATTTACCCTTACATTTTATTTTTTTATTTTTTTTTAAAGGTTTTACTTTCCTTTCCACTCAGTTGTCTGTATTATTCTCTCATACTTGGCTATCACCTCATCTCGGACATTTCCTGCACATGCATTTTTCAATAGTAACATACACCTTGATGTACTCAAATTCCACTTCTAGGACATTATGTCTGGATCCCATCCATCTTCAGATTCACACAGAATATGTTAACCCCTTAATGCCACCGGGCTATTACTATATGATGGGATTTACTTAACATCTTGTCATGAAGGGATCAAAATCTACTATTTTTCACGAGTCTGGAATTGACATAAGAACAGAGAACCTTTGTCCCTCTTTTCCCCTTGTTAAATTTTCCTTATGTCTTCCTATTCATAAACTGTTTCACAATTTCATTTTAACAAGTGCACACTAAATAGAATACATTATTTACTAAACAAAGATCAGTTCGAACAAATTTCCCAGAATAGTCTACGAGTAGTCTACGCGGTCCACATCATTTAGGAGCAAGATACGGTTAACGGTTATCCTGCTCATTTATTCTACAAAAACGACTGACACCTTAGTTTATCTGACCAACCGTCCTATTACACTCACGATTCAACTACGGGATTAACATTCGTCTAATAAATTAAAAGTATTGTGATCTCTGCATGAAGGAAACGACGCAAACTTAGACAAACTCATGTTATTTTAATTGAATGTAATGTTGCATTACTTACATTTTGCACTGTACACTGTTTGCGCTATTTATGCAAAATCTATAAAATCTATAAAAGTTGTTTTTTTTTAAAAAAGGGAATAGGCAACAGGCAAAAGAGTTGGGATCTAGCAATAGCTTTGCCCACTATCAAGCAAATTGTGGCTCAGTTTTAATAAAGTCAGTAAATTCCCCCTAAATTCTTTCCAATTTGGGCCGAACCATTTCTGTTTTCATGCTTTCCTTTTACACCTTGAGCACAACACTTTTTTAAATCACATTTTATTGTATTTTTGGATTATGTCAATAAGTCTTTCAACATTGGTTTGCTAGCACATTGAACCATGTATTGCTTCCTCAAAACATAGCTCTTTAAAGAAAACCCAAATTATATAAATGTTTTAACTCATTGCTATGAGCTGTTTAGTTTCCTGGCACTAAATGAAGAAGTAGACAAACTCTCCGACTCCAACAAGATAGTTTTACAATGTGGCTCTTTCACTGTATTTTGTGTGAATTATTGAATGGAGACAATTTGACAGTTCAAGAGTTTATTAATATTTAAGAAGGGATGAAATTGTGGACAGAAGTCTGAACAAAAAGAATGTGCATACTTCCTAAGTAATTCTGTCACAAGCTATATTTTGCTAGTTCAGCACCTGGAGAAGATTTTGTTCCCTTACCGTGATAGTACGCATTTGTGTATGGAGCGTTTACCAAATCTTTCAGATTAGCAGTTTGTTTAGCAGCTTCCAGCAAGACCGGGATTGTGTCATTCATTCCATTCTTCAAGTTCCACATGGCCTTTAGTAGGCACGTCTTCCCTGTGGCAGGATCTGAAATGTAATAACAAAATAGTATAATTACAATGTAGTGTATCTTGGCATGAAATATTGTCTATAGAGTAACCTCAGAAGTATGCAGACTTAAAGGGACACTATCGTCACCAGAACATCTACAGGTTAATGTAGTTGTTCTGGTGAGTATAAGGATTATATGTAGTCCTTTTCATGCATTTCCTCTAGGGACACCTCCAAGTTGCCACTCCTCAGATGGCCCCTGGAAGTGCTTCCTGGTTCAGTGATGCACAGTAGGCAGCAGTGCCATTCAGCGTCGCCACGCTCTGCATGGGGACGCTGAATTTTCCTCATAGAGATGCATCGATTCAATGCATATCTATGAGGAGGTGCTGATTGGCAAAATGGTGTTTGGCCCTGCCCCTCGCTGATTTTAGCCAATTCAATTCTGATTATGTCACCAAGGGGGCGGGACCAGTGCCGGCGGACCCACAAGACGCTGTAAATAAGGTGAGTTTTAATTCCTTTTAAGGGGGATTGGCAAGCCACCTAAATAGTGGGTTTTTGCAAACATGTTTGAGTTCATGACCCTATAGTGTTTCTTTAAAACATATGCATTATTACTTCCTTTTCTTCAAAGTTCGATTCCATTGTTGTAAAAGTGAGTTTAATGATGCATAACAATGCTCAAAATAATATTGTATATTGAATAATACATTTCTGATAGGATTTTCATTTTAAAATATGTTGTTTCTAATCAACCTTTCATTGAGGTTATTTAAATTTAAAATTCCAAAAGTTACCTCTAATAAACAATAACATTTACAGTGTTTTTCACTAAAGTGAGAATTCAAAGTGAATTTAAAATTAAAGGTCACAGTTTTCTGAACTGGAAAAAATATCTAATTGCGCTGTGCTTTCATTTTAGCTACTTTGGCCATAAATTTAAAATTCACTTCAAATTCACTTTGAATTCTCACTTTAGTGGATAACCCTGTTAATGTAAAAATCCACACTTCTTTATCCTGCAACTGGGTCTGGGCACCCTCATTTTAGCTCACTGGCAATCATTGTTATAAACAGTACAAAATGGTTCAGTGCTGAGGAGTGTCTTGGAGGAGAGTGTAGGCAGCAACACAACCATGCCAGAAGTTTCTCGTATCTGCCTGACAAAAGGAACATTGAGGGAGAGATGGTTGCGCCTTCACAGTCCAATGGGTATGTAAAAAAGAGAAATGGAGACATACAATAGTGTAGTATGTCTTGCTAGTATGAGGTAAGGGGGGTGAGGAGAATGCGCTTACAGAGATAAAATCTATCTCTGGTATGAATGCTTGAAAAATATAACCCCTGCTTTGAGGTATTTAGAGGTGAGACTCCAATGTGTAGGTACTTTCTGTAATATGGGGTATATAAAATTAGAAATAAAGAAGGCAATATAGTGTAGTATATTGTACACAGGAAATATAAAAATATGTGACTAGTCCATTCACATTCTCTGGAGCCTTCACTGGCTCCTAGTAGAAGGTGATCAGTGGTATGATCTCCACTTTAGGATTTCAGTGGTTATAGCATCCTCAACATGAATATATATAAAATAGTGCCGACTGTGGAAAATAGTGCATAATAATAAAAAGAAAACTACTCATATGAATTGTAGCAGACTGGGGTTGCTCAAACCATAAACGCTGGAGGTTGAAGTAGTTAGGTTTGAACAAATAAAAGCTTCCTGTGTGATTGTGTGATCCTATGATTAAGGGGAATGTGGCCCTCATTTGGGCAGCACAGTTTAAATAGAGACACAGCGTATATAGAATCATATTCCCAGACCTCTATTACTGTGCGTTACCACTGTGCTGTCTGAGCTGAGACTGACGCAGGAGACCAGCAGGACAGGGAGAGCAGTGTAAAACTAGCAAGTCTGCGACCTAAGTCACAGAGTGAGGTTCATAATTAAATATTTAACTGGTCGCTGCTGCTCAGTAATTTTATTTTATAGTGAGTGTGTGTTTGTGTATATGTCTGTCAGTGTCTGTCTGTGCATACATGTGTCTGTGTATGTGTGTTTTCTGTATGTGTCTGTCTGTGTATGTGTGTTTTCTGTATGTGTATGTTTGTGTGCTTATGTGTATTTATGTGTCTGCGTATTATTTCATGTCTGTTTGTGAATGTGTTTGTGTATATCAGTGCATTTCTGTGTGGTCTGGAGTGCACCTGTATATACTTGTGTGTGCCTGTGTGTATCTTTGTTCCTGTGTATGTAAGTATATGTGTGCCTGTGTGTATTTATGTATGTGTGGTTGTTTTTGTACATCTATGGTTGTAGGTATGCATTTGTAAATGTGAGTGCCTTGGCATGTTACTCTGTGTGTTTCTGTATTTAACTCTCTATGTGCTTCTTTAGTATGTAACTGTGAGTATGTGTCTTTATGTATTTATGCTTGAGTGTGTGTCTTTATGTATGCATTGTTAAGTTAAGGGAGGGATCACAAGTTTTTTCTGAGATTAGATTAGGCCCTGGGTATATTTTGACCTAAGCAATGCCCCTGACAGATTTTACACGTATCACAAACATATATACACTTCCTTGCAAGTACCCGCCCAACTATATTAATACTTCCCTGTCAGTCCCTCATAAACCAAATATTCTGTAAAGTTAATTTCAGAGCTTTGCAAATATTTGCTAAAACAGGAGGGTGGGGCCAAGCAGCCAAGCAAGCCAGATGCAACCAGAGCTCCTGAGCTTCTCTTGGATTTATGTCTAAAACTAGATTTTTCTTGGTTCGATACCTTAGGCTTACCTTTTACGCCTAATGGGGTGAGCAAAGCAGCTGATCTCCTGTTCTCAAATGTACACAGTCTCAGCTTGCCCCATTCTTCTCCCCTTCTGCTTAACCTGACCCATTCTTCTCCCTCTCTGCTTAACCTGACCTAAGATGGCAGCTCAGCACCATGCAGCAATCCCTTGGGAACTTGGCAAGTTATTGTGGCCTATTACCTGTTTTTTATTTCGTATGTGCCACATTCTGGAGGAAACTATAAGAGAGAGCAACCAGCACACCTCCACAAAACCATCAAGTATTACCTCTCTTCTTCAACAGAGCACAGATGGCCCAGGGTGTTAAACCTCCTCGGTCAGCTTGTAGCTCTAGCAGTTGGCTGAGACGACCAACTTACTCCAGGCAAAGAGGCCATAGGATGCTACAGCAGGGTCAGTACTGTTTTGGACTCATACCCAGCAACAGGACATCTGGTAGCTGCGGTGCACCCGCCCAGAAACTACCCTGCAGATCTACACCTCTGGTGGTAAATCCAGGGAATTGGTAGGCAGAGGTCAAGCTGCACTCTCACACTGCACTAAAAACACGATAACCATGGCAAAAAGTTCCATCCAGAATTCAATCTATGGAAAAACTGCAACCAGTCTGCGGACTGGATGGTAGACAACATTGACCTGAATGATAGAATGTTCATACACTTCTGAAACAAAATAAGGCAGTTAAATCATTCTGTTCACCGACATGTCTTGTACGTGTCTTGTTTCTAGTGGAGGTGGTGCTGAACAGACACTTGCAGAATGCATTTTAAGTTTGTGCGTGTCCTATGTTAATCTCTCTCTTTCACCTGTCAACCCTGTCCATCTTACAAGATCCACAGCTCTCAATTCCTCTCTCTCGCTAATTACAAACTCCAAATCCACTCTCCTCAGGACATGTTGTCTACCACTCAGCTTCCCATCTTACTACCAGGCAGAAGCTTGCTCCTGACATGCAGCCTGGTATGGAGAATGATGTGTGTTTAGTGAGTGCAGCAGAAAATGACCACATAATGACAGGAGGATGTAAGAGTCTTAGAGGGATAGAAGCAGCAAGAGTTGCTGAACAGTCCACAAAGTAATGTGTTAAGTTAAAAGTTTTTTTTAGCAAGCATGAGCCTTGAGCTGTAGCTCCATTAGCAATGCTATGCTCTGTTCACCTACCTGTATATACTGTGTCAGTGAGTTTAGCCATTGTTTGTCGAAGATACTCCTGCAGTCCAGCCAAGTCTTCTACATCCTCATTTGCCACAGCATCAAAGATTCTGTCTCTTGTGTAAACATTGATATCTTGAGTGCTAGATAAAAAGAAATCCCACATAGATATTAGTTCTCATCACAAATACTTGGTATAGCAACATTTTGAACTGAGGACTTTGAAGCAAAAGTCTACTTGCTAAACAATATATAGTAACTTCTAAATGTATATCGGCAAAATTATTATTTTTATTTTTTTTTATTTTTAATTCTTTATTTTGGTTGTGCATTTAAGAAAATTACATATAAGCGTTGTACATATCACAGCATCGTAAACAAGTTTCAATACTATACATCCAAAACTGGAAGTGACATTTGAGGAACAGGCACATTTTTATATTAATGTTTAAACAAGCGTTAACCATTTAGTTGCGAAAAGTCCCGTTAGGTATAAAATAGTGATGAGTGACAAAATGTTAACGTAGCGCTCCTTGAAATGAAAATAATAATACGGT
The DNA here is from genome assembly GCF_036172605.1 of Pelobates fuscus. Taxonomy (NCBI): domain Eukaryota; kingdom Metazoa; phylum Chordata; class Amphibia; order Anura; family Pelobatidae; genus Pelobates; species Pelobates fuscus. Next base: position 92,837,713 of record NC_086317.1, on the reverse strand, counting down.
AGCTTAAACTCGGTTAGGTACAGGGGGCACGTTACAATTTGTCATGGGCATCAGGAGAGAGATTATCTGGTGAGACCGTGTTATCAAGGCATATTGGGTAGGCAGACATTAACATGGTCAGAGTGGGCAGCTAAACATCATATTGGTAACTGATCAGGCTCACACTGGTAGTATATTATGCTTGCCATGAGATATCTATGTGCATGAAAAAGATGGCATTAACTTAACTAGCATACAAACAAAAGATCTTATGGTTAAACAGTTGTATTCAGGCTTGGTAAATAGTAGACATAGGGATTGTGAAAACAAAGAAGATCATGTTGGCACTACGGTATATGTCACGTTAAAGGAGGTATCATAGAGGTACGCTAGGGGATACATTAGGCAGAACCAAAAACAATGAGGCCCGGTAAAATCAACTGTATTAGGTTGTCTAGCAGTAAGTAGGTCGGCATAAATAGGATAATTAACTCAGTAGTCTCGGGAGTCACCTAGCCCACCCCAGCTGCTGGTATGTTGTTGTTTCCCCAGGTGGCGTTGTGCCAGGGCCATACTGTGAGACATACTGTGCAGTGGGATTTTGCAGTGTCTCTGTTGTAGGGCCTGCAGGGCCGCAGATTGTCTCTGGGTCAGTCCACCTCGGTCAGCCCACACCAGCTCTGGAGGATAGGCTGCTGGGCCCAGAGCACTGCAGGGTATCTTCCCTCGTTGGTTGTGGATGGGCTCTGTGCCGGTGTAGTTCGCTGGGCAGCAGCCCTGTCGCATTGTGGACTGTGCTGAACTTGTGCTCCGAGGTCCGTATTCCGTTCGAGTGGTGAGGTAGGGTAGCGCCAACATATTCTGCAGCGCTTAGAGCTGGTAAGCTCAGGACAATGTCCTTGATTTATGTGGCAGCCACATGGGTCCGGCGGGTTGGTGAAGTCTGGGGCAGGCGGCATGCTAGGTTGCAGGGGTGCTAGCAGGTGTGGGATTACGGCCTGGACCTGTGCCCATTACGCGCTGCCGTTGTGGGTGAGCCGCCCAAGAGGGCACTGACCAGGACTCCTTACCGCTTGGCCTCTGCCAACTTGGTGTCTGTGGCTGGATTGCAGGTTTCGCCATTCGTGCCTGTCATGCCCCCTGTTTCTCCGGTGTGTGTGTTAGGCGCGGCGGCCATTTTGCGTCCCATGCGGTCTCATGCTGGGCTCCTTGCTGATCGGTTGTAACGATCAGGTCTCGAGGATGTGTAGACCGGGATCACCCCCCCGGTCCATGGGGGGGGGGTACGGGGCCGGTGTCCCCATGGGTCTGACTCTGAGTGCTGGACGGTGTGCTGCAGGGCGGCGGCCGTCCGCCCCGCCTGCCTCCGGGGTAGGCCGCAATGGAGTCAGATCGGCTTTCTCTCCCAGGGGACTGAAGCCTATCAGGCCAGCCTCACCCTGGGTCCAGGATACTCCGCCCGGTGGGGGCCGCCGTTGCCGGTCTGTTTCGAGGTGATAATCTTAAGGTCAGTGTATGGTTTCATTTTAGGTTGCAGGAGCTGGTCTTGCATGCGACCAGCCAGCTCGGCGGTCCGGCCCCGCCCCCCTATATCGGCAAAATTAGACATGTTTTTCACCCAGAGCAGAGACTAATTTGAGTGTCCTTTATTTTTCTTTTTAAGGGCAGGCAGCTGGTGCACACTGGGATTAGTAAGATCCCAGCATACACCCACACTTTCACTTTGTTTATGGTGAGGTTGCGTTTCATACGTGGGAGATAACTTTGTACAATAATCACTGTCTTCAGGCGGTGACTGTCATTGGGTGATTAGAGAGGTGAGGTAGGTAAGTGTTGTCAGGATATTTATATCGGCAGACATTTTGTGCTATGATAGAAATTAAAGTGTATATTGCCTGAGTCACTTTGAACAGAGCAAGACTCCATTTTGGATTTCAAGCTAACAAAGACACAGATTTCTATCCTTTCTGTAACCAAACACTAACCACATAACCTGAGCTAAGGAATGCTTTGTATAAACAAACCAAGTGATAAGAAATGAGACAGGGGGATGGATGCTCTGCCTAGATGTTAATGGAATAGAAATAATTCTAAACCCAGACATTAGTGACAGAGAAGATTAGTAATTAATTTTACTTTCTAAATTGTATAAGGTCTCATTGTAAAGTAAAAGTTGAAATTAAGTTTAAACTGTAAATTTTAGAAATTACAGCAGGAATGGTCGACAGAAAGTCTGAAGAAAGACTGAGGCAAACTCTTTGAACTGACAAGAAACTTAAAATTATGGCAGCCATATAGATAAGCCAAATAATGTCAGAATTGCCACCAGGAAAAGTTAACTCTTTCCTGGATAGGAATGTTTAGTGGGACGAGACTGCCCTCCAAATACTTAAATTGCTATCTGGAAGGTAACCACACCTCCAGTTTTCTATTGGTCTATCACCTAGTGACGAACAGAGATTTTTTCCCCTTTAAAAAGTTAAGATTTTTGCCAAAGCATTTGATACGGTTCCTTACAATAGGTTAGTCTTCAAACTAAAAGAAATTGGTCTAGATGAATATTCTTGTTCTTGGGTAGAACATTGGCTTAAGGATAGAGTACAACGAGTTGTCATTAATGGTAAATTTTCAAGCTGGACAAAAATGGTAAGCCGTGTCCCTCAGGGTTCTGTTTTGGGACCGCTTCTATTTAACATATTTATAAATTATATAGAAAGGCATTAAAAGCCGTGTTTTAGGGTTTACAGATGACACAAAACATTGTAAAGTAATAAAATGTGAGCAGGATATTGCTTTGCTGCAGAGGGATTTAGATAAATTGGGGGATTGGGCACTAAAATGGGAGATGAAATTAAATGTAGAGAAATGCAAAGTTATGCACTTTGGAGTCAAAAGTGCACAAGCAACTTGCACTCTAAATGGTAGTGAATTAGGAATAACAACACACAAGAAGGATTTGGGAATTGTTATAGACAACAAATTAGGAAGCAATATGCATTGTCAATCTGCAGGTCGTGGTCTGTGATACCTGATAAAACCAGACTGAACATAGTTTGATCGATATATACTGAGAAAAAAATACATGCAACGTTATGAGGAAAACTCACAAGAGGTAGATTAATATCATCCTAAGTCAGATACGGAGTCTGGAGTCTTCAGAATATGGAAGTCTTCTTACACTTAAAAGCAAAAAAGGACCAAAGATAGTGCAGATGGAAATAAAAACATGAAAGGTTTATTACAAATGCACTTACAAGATAAAAGGTCAAAAAAGCATATCTCCACCCTAGTGGACCTGGTGATAACAAGTGGATGTGAGTCCCCAATGTCTGTATCATACGCAATTCGTCCTGTGGACTTCATCAGGGCCCAGGGATCTGAGTGTCCACTCTGTCAAAATATCACTCAGATCCGTTCGGTAAAATAGGAATGCCATTCAAGTGAAGTTTAGTCTGGTCAACCACGAGGTGAAGCCCCCAAATAGTTCCAGATGGTTTTATGCTTTAACCAGTCTTCTTTTGGGAGTATTCACCAGTAAAATAACAAATGGAACTGTTTGTGTAACGGGGGGGTGGTGCGCCTTGTGTTCAATAGTTTCTTTCATGTGAATGCCGCTCTGTATAAGTTAAGGGGAACGAACATACGAAGGGATGTTAGTTCAGCAGTGTTCGCTGTCTGTTCATGAACAAAGATGGACGCCGCCACGTGTTCGGTCATACGAATGACGGCCACCCATCTGACCATTTAGAACATCGTCAATTGGAGGCACACAACTCTCCTGGGTGGTTCCACTGTTCGGTAGATGGTTCGACATACGAACAATACAGCTGTAATCTGTTCGGGAACTCCAAATTGTCGAACCTCCTAAGTCTGTATTACAAGTAAGTGGCTGGTTCTGCCACAGGGACTCACATCCACTTGTTATCACCAGGTCCACTAGGGTGGAGATATGCTAAGGTGGATGATGTGCCTGATATTAATCTACCTCTTGTGAGTTTTCCTCAAAACTTTGAGAGGCTTTTCTCAGTATATATTGTTCGGTCTGTGTTTTTATCAGATATCACAGACCACAACCTCCACTCTTTGAGCAAGGTTGTATTATCCTTTTATTTTACACCTGGGAAGGTGTCACTTGTTTCTTTACATTCCTACTTATCTGTATGTTTCACTGTGTTTTGGTGTTCAAGAGGGAACACTTTTGAGTAGGTTTGTTGTGTATTTGCGAGTAGTGGTTTTAACTTTGTATGTTATATCTACTAAATGTATAAAAACAAATAGTGACTGGGTGACCAATGCTGCATGGCAGCTGCTTTCAATGTTTATGGGAGAGGACCTAATGTTCCCCCAGACACCCACCATTTTGTGATGGGTGGGGGCTCTAGCACGGGTAGGAGCCCTAATATTAATAATAAATGGGGGGACCTAGTAAGTGGTGGGATTGCGCCGGTTCACACCAGTTCACGCAAACCTGTTTCTAAAACGTAACAGGTTCGCCTTACCGGCTATTAAAATGGCAGACTGATGCGTTAGGTCCCCGGTCCTTGCATTTGTATGTCACCACCGGGTTAGAGGCCCCTCCACGCAGTCTGCTGCAGCCTCCAGTCTGCAGCTCCTTCATGTGAAGAGCTGCAGACCATGTAGTAGAGACCATGCGATCTCCGGCCAATCAGAACATTGCCACGGGTTACCACAGCGACACTCTGACACATCTGGTGCCTGAGCTCGTGAGATCTCCAACACATTGTCTGCAGCACTGTACCCAGTGCATCTGTAGACTGGATAGCTAGCCCACCGGACCACCAGGGAGGAGGAGACCACTGGACCATCAGGGAATACAGTGTGAGGAGGCTTGTAACTAAACAACAGCCTCCCCACACACTACAACCCCCCTCCTGTCACCATCCAACCCACACTGTCACCATCCCCACACACTGTCACCACCTCCTACACTGTCACCACCTCCCACTCTGTCACCACCTCCCACACTGTCACCATCCCCCCACACTGTCACCACCTCCTACACTGCCAACATCCCCCCACACTGTCACCACCTCCTACACTGTCACCACCCCTACACTGTCACCACCCCTACACTGCCACCACCTCCCACACTGTCACCACCTCCCACACTGTCACCACCTCCTACGCTGTCACCACCTCCTACACTGTCACCACCCCTACACTGCCACCACCCACAATGTCACTATTCCACAACACTGTCACCACCTCCCACAATGTCACCATCTCTCAAACTGTCACCTCCACACTGTCATCCTCACACACTCACTGTCACCATCCTTGCATACTGTCACCATTCCCCACACTGTCACCACCTCCCACACTGTCACCACCTCCCACACTGTCAACATCCAACCACACTGTCACCACCTCCCACACTGTCACCTCTCCTCCACACTGTCACCAACCCAACACACAATCACCTCCACACTGTTACCATCCCCACACCCTGTCTCCATCCACACAAACTGTCACCATCCCCACACACTGTAACCACACACTGTCACCACACACACTCTCACCACCCCCCACACTTTTTCCATCCAACACCCTGTCACAATCCCCACACACTATCACCAACCACACTGTCACAATCTCCACACACTGTCACATCCCCACACATTGTCTCTCTCACACACACACTGTCACCCTCCTGCATTATCACCCCACACACACTGTCACCACCACCTACACTGTCACCATCCCCCCAGACTGTCATCATCCCAACACATAGAATAATATAGCCTATCCCACTCTATTCATAAAGTGTGGGGAAATATTCCAATCAGAGCACTCTTAATCATATTGCAAAGAGTGGAACATTTTCTTTGATACTGCAAATGTTTTCTTCCCCTCCATGGCTGAAGATAGATTATTCATTTATTTACTTTTGTAACATGATGACTGGCTAGCAATCCGCCACATATTTATTTAACCTTGTGCCATCTAAAGTTTTTGAACTATTTGCCTGCTGGCTAATAGTACTGATAGAAGGTAAATAGTTCTTCAAATGACCAATTCACTTCCAATTCACTTCACTAACAAATTCCTTCCCTATAAAGCGTTATTATAGATCCGCAGCATACTAGCATACCGTAGGTCAGGCATTGGCAACCTTCGGCACTTTAGATGTTTTGGACTACACCTCCCATGATGCTTTGAGTGCCGAAGGTTGCCTATCCCTGCCATAGGTAGTAAAATGCAATGCGTAAGGTATGCTGGTATGCTGCAGTTTCTGAAAATTGTACTGTAACAATGATAAATGTTACAAAACACAAACATTTCAGTGTAAAATAAATATTGGAGGAACACATAATAGTGTTTATTCAAAAAGGAGCGGTAGGTGGTAAATGATCAACTAAATTACGCAACCTGTTTAAGCCTCAATTTAATATTGTTTGATAAGCTTTTCAAATATCTTCATATTTTCATATAAACTTTTCAAATAATTTAATATGAAAATATTTTAATTTTGTAATATTTGTATATATTATATACTTTTTGATATTTTGAAATTTTTATTTTTTAAAGTTTAACCAAGCGTATTAAATCATTTGAACACATAATCAAATGCTATTCAAATTCCTACACTACAAACAAACAACCCTCTGCTTCCAAACACCAACACTACACACAAATGCACACCTGCTTTCGAATGGCAACATTACATACAACTCACACACCACTGCATTCAAATTGCAACAGTACATACACACTCCAACATTCACACACATACTCCACACAAAAACATACTTACATTCAAATGCACAAACACTGCTCACAAAAACAACCCTGCAAGGGTGGGTAAATGGTAGATCCCCAACTGTCAAAGCATTGTGGGTGTGTTCATTGTACAGTAGTTTAGGATCTACCTATTAGCCACCCTTGCACTAGAGAGAGGCATAAGAAAATGTTGCACTAGGTCCCTCTCTATATTAGTTCTACCATTAGCATGCTCACCTCTAATTACTCAAGCATTTTTTTTTTCAACGCTACTTTCGAATTTCCTTTGTTTGCTTTCTTTGGTGTTGTTATCGGGTTACCAGTAATACCAGAAAACAGTGCTATTACCTCTTATTGAAAATACATTTGTATCTGAAATAAGGTACATATTCTTACTTGTTCCCACTGCTCTGAACTTGATAAATGAAATCCAGCTTAATTCCACATTTGATGGAAAAATTGTCACTTTCTTTCTCGATGGCTGAATCCATGGTGGACTTTTGATCTTCTTTTCCATCTTTGTTCTTGTCTCCCTTGCTTAATGCAGCAAGTGTATCCTTGCTGTGGACTTCAAGATGGAATTCATTTTTTGAGGAATCCTCTGAATCTGAATGGGACATGTTTGTTGCCGAAAGAGATTCAGTGAATTGGAAAACTAGCAGGTCCTGCAATTGTCCACATCTGCTGGTAACTAGATCATAAACAGAATATGTGTTTGTATAAGAGAAAGGAAACAAGCTTGACACACAAGAGTGACATTTGTATATTACCTGAAAGATAGGTGTAGATTCAGAGACTATATTTATACTAACACATATTTGAATTAATACCTTGTATGTGGTTATTACAACTGAGCAGAAAACAAAAAAAAACTCTTTAAATGTTGGGTTCAAACTCATTTTTTTGCAAACATTGATTAGCATACATAATTGTGGCAGAAGTTACCACTTCATGTATTTAAAGGAGCACTATATGCACTTATCTCAGTGAAGTGGTGTGGGTGCCATGTGCCCCCATTTGACCCTGCAGCTGAAAACATTTCCATTCTGCCATGCATGCACACTAGGCTCTCAATGCTTTCCAGTGGGATCTTGACGATCTTAGCCAAAAATGCGGAGCTTCACCAAGGAGAACATGAACACAAAATACCCTTTTTAACCCTTGCAGCGGCGGCCCAGTCTCCCAAACGGTGACTAGGGCACTATAGCGTTAGGAATACGTATTTGAATCCTTTAACAAAAAAGCAAGCAAAGCATGGGCATATAAATAAAATGTTTCAAGTCTATGTTCACCTTTGAAAGAAAAACAGTTATTTAATTTGAACATCTTATAATAACTCTTCACAGGAAAGTATTCAGATGTACTTTACGATATGGGCACAGTGTCTGGCTTCAGCTTTCACGGTTGACTTACAGAAAATGCTTTCATAACAGTTAGGCACCAATGTCTTGATAGGCTTTATCTTCTTGTCTGCGGAAGCATTTGGACTGGATGAGTCCAGGTCTGCCTTTTAACCCTTTTTTCTTGCATTTGGCCTTCCTGGATATCTTAATTTAGGTCTGGCCTTTTTATCAATACGATTTCTTTGTACTATTTATTTCTGCAAAGTGTCTTTTGATATACCATATGACTGCTTAACAGCAACTAGGTTGCACTGTTATCTTTTTGAGTTATATTTTGTTTATTATCTATGGTTTGTGTTTCTTAACAAACCTGTTTTCTACCTCTGCACCAAGCACAGCATGTGAATAGTTTAGTAACAGGTGTAAAACTCTATTATTAAGAGTTCCTTACAAAAAAAAAATATATATATATATATATTGGTTTTGTTTGTTCCTTACAAACTTACAGCATGTTAACAAAAAAGAAAACAAATAAACATGTGCTAATAATATTGACAGCAGTGACAATTGTGGGTTTATAATATGCCTAAAACTTTACACCTCATTTGCATATCATTTTCTACAAATGTATCCAAATATGATAATGAATGAAGATCGATGATTCTATCTGTACAACATATATGTATTCAGAAGTGAAACTAGACAAGGGTATTGAGCGAAACAGGAACATTAAGCACAAAGATCAAGCAACACTATAAACATAATCACAGGGACGGTGAGAAACAACGCAAACCACAGGAAAACAATACATACACTCACACACATGGGAGGGGGGGGGGCGAGATGGAAGATTGCCATATTCTCTAATCAGACATACTGATTCTACAATGTTTAAGTCTTGTAAATCTTGTTGATCATATGAAGAAAATATTTCAAAATAATAATAATAATAATGAATGTAAATGTATCATATTTTGGTTTGTATATTATATTTTCCTTAGTTCATGGGGTTTTATAATACATTAGAGTCAAATAACTATTGCTCAAATATTGCCATAAGTATTTTGACAATTACATTTTGCCCTCCAACTACTGTTTCAAGGCAACGTTCATCCTCATTGGTCAATTTGTAAAGGCATTTATAGGAAATGTGAGGATTGTAATTGAAGAAAAAAGTTTTTGGTTTTTTTTGCAGTAAGTTATCTATCCCTGACTTTTTTAAATGTATTTAAAAACAGACCACACACACACACATACGTATATATATACGTAAATAAAAGAGCCACAAAATTGATATAGCACCAGTTTTAAACAAAATCAATACTGAATGTGTCTTGTGAGATGCCTATTTGCAAATAATTGTTCACTTGATTTTTTGCAATCAAGTGATAATAATTAGTACTGTTTGCCTACTGGGGTGTCAAGGCTTATTTATGTGGCAGCTGGCCAGTGCTTGTTTGCCAGCCACCATAGTTAAAAGTAAAAAAAAAAAAAAAAAAAAAAAAGGAAAATGTAATATGGATTCAATACAAACCCATCTAGTCATGGAGAGTTTGGCTAAAAATGTTAATAATGGTGGTGGGACTTGCCATTGTCTACCCAGGCTTCCACCCCTGTACAGCAGACAGGGCTATAAAATGTCCCCATATCCCTTCCATGAGCAGCAGGTGGTGGTTATTAAATAGGTAAGGGACGGATATGGCTTTGTTTTGTTTTTTTAACATTCTATCCACTGTCTGCAAGCAGCTGGCAACTGGCAAATAGTTCCGACATTTAACATTTGGTTCAGATGTCTGGCAACAATTGGTCTGGCTAAAATCTAGACACAATTCTGACTAATTGCAAAATCTGTACATTAATTAATACAATGAATAATCTCTATATCCCAGTCTGAATGGTCTAGTATGCAACCAAATAGTTTTGCCTCATTTGGTTTGAGGCCACTTGCACTTTAGTGAATAACCCTGTAAAATTGATTTTAAAAAAGGATATATATGTCTAGCTGCGCTAACAGCACCATTATCTAATAAATATATTATTTGCCTTTGAACATTGTAGCAAACATCGAGATAAGGGCACGTCGATCTACATTGATCAATCACTAATCCTCTGGTTACAAGAAAGCAGTGATGCTTAACCATTGGCACTCCACCTGGTGTGGACCACATATCCCATGTTGCTCTGCCAGCCCAATTGTCTACAGAACAGTGGACATAATGCACATAATGGTTGATTATGAATAAAGAATAAATTATTCATATTATTGATGATAATATGCATTCATTGGCATTTAAATTAGATATAGCTGAACAATTTATCAAACACTGCAAATTAAGAAAATCAATGCACATTTAACAAGACATGAGCCTAAACTTCAAGGTTTGCACACTCACCAAGTCCAATCAACCCTGAACTCAACTCTGCATTCTGTGTCAGATCACTCTTGCTGTAGATGCATTGTAAATCCTTAATGCAACTTTTTGGTCACCTAGAATGCTGCTGTGAGTTCTGCTTCTTATGTTGTTAGCTTTTTAGCAATCAAAATGAAACTAGCTGTACTTCCTTCCTTCCTTCGTCTCACTGTTGCTTAATCATTTCAGTCTTGTTTTATTTTTATCTCTGATATCTATCTATCCATTTATCCATCCATTCATATTCTAATCTATCCTCTCTGTATCTATCTCATATACCAGACCTGCACAACATAGCAAGTATTAAGGGCTCTTATTTCACTGTTTTACTCCTTACTGTGTATGTTTCCCTTTCATTATTTTACCCCCGTAGTAAATGCCCTTTATTATTCTTTTTTTTTGCTTACTGGGTATCATTTCCATTTTTGGTTTTATTCTTTACTATGTATATTTTAATTTTATTCTTTTACTTATTACTGTTTATTTCTACTTTCATATTTACCCTCTGTAACGGAACCGCTGGCACCCCGACCGGGTACCCTCCGCTGATGGATGCTCCTAGTGCTTTCCGAGGTCTCCAAGCACTCTGCCTGACACCATAACCACTGCAGACCCCACGAACCGCCACAGCTTGGTTGGGGTCTCGCCGACTCCACCCACTCTGGACCCAAGACCAGGGTCCAGCTTCCAGTAGGTGGACCTCTCCAAATTCCAGAGAGCAGGAACAGGAACAAGCTATTAGCAGAGCTCAGCGATTATACCCTGTGGAGTATAGTGATTATAGCAATCCCCAGAGTGTAGTTCTCCAATCCCCCAAACATGAGCCGAAACTTCATGAAGGTACAAGATGATCTGAGGTGCTGGCACACCCAGTCTGTTTTTTATTACAATCTTTGCCAATACAGGACCGCCCACAGGGAGGTATAAAACAACTAATAACATCTCAGTTACAACCCACAGATTCCCTCCCCTTATCCTGGGAGGTAACCCAATTACACATACAGTTAAAACATACTTTTTACCCAACTTTCATAACTCTAAAACCATACATCCAATCTCCATTACATATTACATATACATCCAATCTCCATTACATATTCACAATCAATCCATTCAGGGTAACAACATATTACAAAATGGCACGAATCAGACCAGTGGTTCAAAAGTTAAGGGAAAGTCCTTTGTGACCAAATGAAGCATGGCTTTTCTGCCCAAAACAAGTTCCACAGAGTCTCTACCCTGGAGATAATTGGGAAGTAATCCAATTATCTCCAAGGACAGAGGCAAAACTCCATTAGCCACATGGCAGACAAAGGACAATAAAAGACATAAAAATACATACTGTTACATTTATCACATAGAACCTACACATTTACAATTTACCGAACACATAATAGCATACATAATATTGAAGACAGCCTGAATGCAATCTGCTACACAGTCTTAAAGGGACATTGTTCCTAAAAGTCATAATATGTCCACGGTTGGTTTTTAAAGGGCCAGCAGCAGCACCATGCAAATCCAATATGCCCAAATGTTGCACCTGAAGGGCCAAATCTCCCAGGGACCATAGTCAACAGGTAAGAGGCTGGCAATCAGGCTCCTCCAACAGCCAGGGGTAAAGGGCAGCTTGTCACCAATAAACCCAGTGACAAAAGGCATTTCGTCACACCCCCTCTTTTCAGTCTTTTTTTCTTATTATTCTTTATTTAGATTGTGCATGGATTAACAAACAGATTTCACTGCCACAATAGCTGGTGCAATCATATCAATAAACAGTGGGCAGCAACAGTGTGGTTTCATATACAGTGCTCATTTTCTTTATTATAATAGACTATCTTATAAGCTATAGGTACAGGTCTAGACTAAGCATGTCATACATATTTACACGAGGGTGTGCTATCTAGACTGACAGTAGATTATAACAAATATAAAGATAGATTGAAATACAAAGTGCTTGAGTGTGAGTTATACTATGTTTGGGCGCAAGTCGTATTTAGTTATGATAAAACAGGATTATACTGCTCGTTTTTGTGAGTAACCAAGATGGTGGTATAGTTGCCTGAGGGTGCTTAAGTAGGATTACTAGTTTCAACAGAGGCAATATAAATGAAAATAAAAAAGAATGCAATCAACGTTAAATCATGCTGGTAGAATATAACTGGAGAGTGTTTTTTTGCTGCAGAGTGGATAGGCTATGTAGTATGTGATGCCTCTCTATGTGTGAGTCATGTGGGGAGATATTATAATAAAGGGAAAATTTTACTCGCTTATAACTTGAAGCTCGTGACTCCCAGACCCATCATTACCAACGGCAGACCATGCAGGGGTAAGTTCATTGGTGTGCAGGCTCTCAATGTTCGGTGCATGTTCAGTCAGCCCACTCCCAGGGCCGGGAAGCGCAAGTACATGCCGATGCTCGGTGTGTCGCATGGAGTCTCGGTAGCCTCTTGGGGTGTGTGGGGGGTAATGACCTTGTCTGCTTCGTCTCGCCGGATCCTTCCTGGAGCCCATGTGGGGTGTTCGCCACTCTGGTTATTCTCACATTCACGAGCGTGAGCTTGGGAGGTGATGGGTTCCGCCTGATGGACGGAGGTTTCAGCTAATGCATACCGCTGCCTTTTTCATCGCTAGTTTAAAGGTCTGGCCTTTGGTGTAGAGCTTTGTCCAGAGGCTTGCGCCAAGCCGGTCAAAGAAGTCCAGAGTATGCTTGGGTGGTTTGACGTGGGTTCTCTCAGTCGTGGGCCGCGTCTGTGCTGCCATCTTGGTTGGGCCCTGGCAATTTTGTTTGACTGCAGGCTTTGTCGCTTGTTTGGAGGTATTCATCCCCAGCGAAGACCGGGAAATCCCCTGCCAGGTCCAAAGGGGGGGGTAGCATGGCAGTGTTTGATTCTCGCTTGCAAGCAGGTCCCGTGCTGTGTGCTCGGCCGCGTCCCCCAGTCTTCAGGCTCTGCTCCAGTTTAGGCCGTATGGCTGGTTCAGGCTCTCGCGTTGCGTTTTGGCGCAGGACAGGTATCATTCTGTTCCCTGCGTGGTTCTGAGTCATTTTCCGGGCATGTTGTGCTGTTGGCATCGTTTGTTTGGCCAGGATTTGTGTTTTGCGCCTGCTGATGCTGGAGCTTTCAGAGAGCACATCCGGCCATTTTGGCTGTCAGGCCCGCCCCCCTCTTTTCAGTCTTTTATCCTTCACTTTCTACCCCTTCCTTTCATTATTGGGTGGATTGTGTGTGGGTGTGGATGACAGTGTGTGTGTAGGGGGCTGACAGTGTGTGTAAGGGGGTCTGACAGTGTGTGAGTGAGGTGTGTGAAGAGAAGTGACAGTATGTGTGTATGAGAGTGACTGTGTGTGGTGGGGGTGACAGTGGTATTTGACTTTGGCTTTGTTTTGACTTCCCTGAATTCTGGTATCCTTCACTTTTGGCTTTCCCTCATCGTTCTGATCGTGTCTGATTCTGTGTTCCTGACCTTGGCAAGTATTTTGACTTTTCTTGGATATGTTAAGGCATGACTTGTCAAACAAAAGTAAGGTACATAACACATTGCACATCAGTTCTAACATAAGTAATGATAAGCCATTCGCAATGTCCCCTCATTCAGTCTGTGTACGTTGGCAGTGGGAATTTGAGCTAAATATGAACTAAGGTTTATGCACTGTTGCCTGCGCTGTGTCAGGCTAGTGTAAGGCAAATAACCTTTTAGATCAATCATTCAAAGTATTACTAAGCAATGTGCGTCAACCTAAGAGCACGTCTGCGTATTTTGACAGTGAAAGGTTAAACTTTGGCTTAACAGGAGGGTATATCGTAGTGCCGTATGCGATAGCAGGGCCTTACTAAATGAGCGGAAATCCGCTCATTAACCTTTAATAATTGCTATCAATGGAGCAGAATCATAACACTATAACGTGGTTGCCTACGGAGAGGCGGAACATTTTGAACGAAGGCAAGGCAGATAATTTTTCAGTCTGCGTAAGTTGGCAGTAGAAGTGCGAGCTAAATCTTAACTGAAGTATATGCACTGTTGCCTATGCGAATGTATAACATAGCAAACTAGAGTAAGGCAAATAATATTGTAAATCAATTCTTATCTAAGTATTACTGAGCTATGCGCTTCAACTTAATAGCATGTCCACGTATGTTGGCAGCGAGAGGTTGAACTATGGCTTAACAAGAGGACATGCAGTATATGATGACAAAGTCTAACTAAATGAACGACGAGCAGCTTATTAAAGCTCCTATTAAATGTATGGTCCAGCTTGAAGGTATTTTAGCCCCTAAGAATTGCTGACAATAAAGCAAAATCATAACTATGTAATGTTATGTTAAGCACACATGGCAGATATGATATATTGGTCAAGCAGTGTGAGGCAGCGATAGGTTGTAGCTATTTGCATTATAGCAGCGTCTAGTAAATTATAAAATAGGTATGCAATAAAGATGAATACATAAAAAATGAAAGATAAAAACAATAACAATAAGGGAGCAATGCTGGTCTTAATAGCAGTCCGATGAGGGCCTCCCATGGCACAGCTGCATTACATCTCTTGGGTCGCCGAGTCTCCCTCTGTCTTCCCCAGACCGACCCCAGCCCACCGTCTGGGCTCTGTGGGCACTCAGGAGCAGGCCCGGACTGGCCATCAGGCATACCGGGCAAATGCCCGGTGGGCCGCGATGGCCGTGGGGCCGAGGCCGGCAGGGGAGATCACAGGATCTCCCCTGCTAGCCCCTGCAGGGCCAGCGCTACCCGAGCACCGGCCCTGCATAGTGCCTCCATGGGGGGCCGGTGGGGAGATCAAAGATCTCCCTCACCGGCCCAGAGGCAGTTACAGGCGGCCGCCGGCAGTAGAGGGTGTGAGGGAGGGAGGAAGGAGAGAGGACCGGCGGAGCTGCTGGCTAGAGTTGGCACGGTTACCGCGGCAACGCTCAGATCTCGCGAGAGTGAACTCTAGCCTACAGGCTAAAGTTCACTCTCACCACTGGACCACCAGGGAAGGAAGCATGGCAGCATGGCACCTCCCCATGGCAGCACGGCACCTCCCTTCCCCCCACCCCTCCCAGGCTAAAGGTAAGAAGGGAGGAGGGGGGGATATAACTTTTTTTATTTTTATTAATAAAAAAAATATATTTAAATTTAAATAAAATATACATTCACACTCACACACACAGCACCCAGACACACAGCACCCCCAAATACACAGCACCCCCAAACACACACAGCACCCCCAAACACACAACACCCCCAAACACACACAGCACCCAAACACACACAGCACCCTCAGACACACACAGCACCCTCAAACACACACAGCACCCCCAGACACACACAGCACCCAGACACACACAGCACCCTCAGACACACACAGCACCATCAGACACACACAGCACCCAAACACACACAGCACCCAAACACACACAGCACCCAGACACACAAAGCACCCTCAGACACACACAGCACCCAGACACACAAAGCACCCTCAGACACACAAAGCACCCTCAGACACACACAGCACCCAAACACACACAGCACCCTCAGACACACACACAGCACCCTCAGACACACACACAGCGCCCTCGTTCGCACATATACAGCACACACACATACATATATATATATAAAATAACCCTTAGTGAGTTAACAGACAAAGAAAATTAGAAACCTAGAATGTGACAGCACATAAAAACACCCTCACACACAGCACCCCTCTTACATACACACACACTGCGCCCCTCACACATATAATACGTCCAAATATATATATATATATATATATATACACACACACACACACACACACTACAGCACCCATCACACTGCACCACTACACACATTACGCTCCAGATACACGCTAGATCCCTTACCCTATATGCACTCTTAATCCTCTACACACACACACACACACACACACAATCTCCTATACACACTCTGGGTCCTTTACACAGTAGATCTCCTACACACACACTGCACCACCTACACACACACTACATTCCTTGTCAGCAAACACATACAACATTCTCTAAACACATCCTCTCTACAACCCCTACACACACTACGTTACCTATACACAAACACTACAGCCCGTATGCACACACATCCCCTATAACACTATGCCCCCTATACACACACTCTCTACAGCCCCTAGCCACACATATTACACCACAAACACAAATGAAATTGACCACACACGCAATCCCACAAGCAGGCTCCAAACATATGCACCATGCACTTTCCTGGCCCTTTTGTCCCCTGGTATCCCACTTGTGGAGACACCAGAGACAATTTAAAAGCAAACACAGCGCAAGCATGTTATTAAATTTGCTTGCGCTGCGCAGAACAAATTCAGGGCCTTTTTCTAATGCCAGAGCTCTTCAGCGGGGCTCTGCGCATTGAACTAACATGCTCACTTTGAGAGGGGGCGTGCTTGTCCTTAGTGATGACAAAACACACCCTCTCTGGCCCCGCCCCCTTCTTAGGGGGCCGCTCTGATTGAAAAATGCCCGGGCCTAATTTTTTTCCCAGTCCGGCCCTGCTCAGGAGCAGAAACTGTCCACTTGACCCCCACACCTAGAGTCCGCGGGCCGTCTAACCCCTGCACCTCCCCAGCATCACATAGGACCCAGTGAAGCATGTTCCCCCATGTCTCTCCCACGTACTTGGGACTGGCGCACACCTGCCCCACAGGGCTCACGGCATCAGGGACAAGGCTCTCCGGGGACCCCACAGACCCAAAAGCCAGAACACTCACTTCTCCAGCTGATGGGCAATCAGCACGGGTGACCCATCCGGTGCTCAGCAGTGCCAAAGTCCACATGAGCCGTCCAAATCAGCCCCCCATGGTGAGTATTCTTCATAGTTACTACATCTCCGGTCATTCAAGGGTGCATTTAGCCATTCCTGAAGTGGGGGTGAGGGTAAAACATCTCTGCTGAAATCTTCCGCCTCCTCGATCGTATATGCTGGTGTCAGCGTCAACGAGGTGGTAGGCCCGTGGTAAATGCCGAGCCGACAGTGTAAGCGGTGAATGTCCCCCTGCTCCAAAGCAATCTCCTCCGTGTCTTCCTCTATGTCTATCTGATCGGGTCTTCTGGCGGGCTGTTCTTTGGGCAGCCTTTGTCAGTACAGGCAATCGGTTCAGGACCAGCATGGGGGCTCTCGTCGCCTGGAGGGCCGTTGCCATGAGGCCGGGATAACCCACGCCGGCCATGGGGGCAGGGCCGTACCGCCGGCAAGCACTGATCGTGCAGTTTCAGTCTCTCACTGTAGGTATCCATTATGGGGCACCCTCACGCCACCGGCCCCACTCAAATGCTGCTCGCATCCAGTCTCCCAGACGTGTGTAGGCCGGGGATGTCGGCATCTTCTCTCCCGGCTTGCCATTGGTGACTTGCAGGTATCTTTCTGAAGCTGGGGTTATGCTCTTCACCGTGATTGTAGAGATGTCGTTGTTGGGATGCTCTGCACCCACTTTTAGGGCCACTTTCATGTGCTTCGGTCTGGAGCTAAAGCTCATGGCTGCCAGTCGGCCCGGCGGCCCTGCCCCGCCCCTGCACACAGATTTGGAATCGCTGATCTATAATGATTATTCCCTAAAGACCAGATTTTGTCCGTGTGGACAAAATCTGCTGAAAATGTCCAAATTATGATCATGGAAATTCTCATAGTTACGAATGATAATTCCCCACGGGTGGGGGTTGGGAGGGTCACAAGGATGCCGCCAATTTTTCAAAAAATGTCTTATACCCACCTGCTGCTCACGGGTGGTGTACAGTGACCTGTCCACACAGGGCCGGCCCAAGACATTGTGCTGCCTGGGTCCAAGGATGAAATCCTACCCCCCCCCCAACATATGTGCGTCTGCAAAGGTGGTGTGTCTATGTGTGTGTGCTAGGGATGAAATGTGTGTCTGTGTGTTCTGGGGATGAATAGTCTGTGTGTGTGCTGTGGGTGAAGTGTGTGCCTGTGTGTGTGCTGGGAATGAAGCATTTCTGTGTGTGTGCTGGAGGTGTAGTGTGTGTGTCAGTGTGTGTGCTGGGGATGTAGTGTGTCTGTGTGTGTGTGCTATGAAGGTAGTGTGTGTCTGTGTGTGCACCACAGCAAATACACTTACTAATACACTCTGTCTATGTACAGTGCCTTGCAAAAGTATTCACCCCGTGACTTTTTACATTACAGCCTTAAGTTCAATGTTTTATTAATCTGAATTTTATGTGATGGATCAGAACACAATAGTCGAAGTTGGTGAAGTGAAATTAGAAAACAATATACATAAAACTATTTTTTAGAAATAGAAAACAGAAAATGTGGTCTAAGGAACTCTCCAAAAAGGTAAGGGACAATGTTGTTGAGAAGTACAAGTCATGGTTAGGTTATAAAAAAATATCCAAATCTTTGAGCACCATCAAATCTATTATAACCAAATGGAAAGAACATGGCACAACAGAAAACCTGCCAAGAGACGGCCGCCCACCAAAACTCACGGACCGGGCAAGTAGGGCATTAATCAGAGAGGCAGCACAGAGACCTAAGGTAACCCTGGAGGAGCTGCAGAGTTCCACAGCAGAGACTGGAGTATTTGTACATAGAACGACAATAAGCCGTACGCTCCATAGAGTTGGGCTTTATGGCAGAGTGTCCAGAAGAAAGCCATTACTTTCAGGGGGAAAAAAATTGCGCCTTTTGTGCCAGACATGTGAAAAGGCATGTGGGAGACTCCCAAAATGTACGGAGGAAGGTGCTCTGGTCTGATGAGACTAAAATGTTAACTTTTCGACCAATAAAGAAAACGTATGTCTGGCACAAACCCAACACATCACATCACCCAAAGAACAAACATGGTGATGGCAGCATCATGCTGTGGGGATGTTTTTCAGCAGCCAGGACTGGGAAACTGGTCAGAGTTGAGGGAAAGATGGATGGTGCTAAATACAGGGATATTCTTGAGCAAAACCTGTACCACTCTGTGCGTGATTTGAGGCTAGGACGGAATTTTACCTTCCAGCAGGACAATGACCCAAAACACACTGCTAAAGCAACACTTGAGTGGTTTAAGGGGAAACATGTAAATGTGTTGGAATGGCCTAGTTAAAGCCCAGACCTCAATCCAATAGAAAATCTGTGGTCAGACTTAAAGATTGCTGTTCACAAGCGCAAACCAACTTGAAGGAGCTGGAGCAGTTTTGCAAGGAGGAATGGGCACAAATCCCAGTGGTAAGATGTGGCAAGCTCATAGAGACTTATAGAAAGCGACTTGGAGCTGTGATTTCCGCAAAAGGTGGCTCTACAAAGTATTGATTTTAGGGGGGGTGAATAGTTACACACATTGAC
Source organism: Pelobates fuscus (assembly GCF_036172605.1). Lineage (NCBI taxonomy): Eukaryota > Metazoa > Chordata > Amphibia > Anura > Pelobatidae > Pelobates > Pelobates fuscus. The sequence continues at coordinate 92,817,918 of NC_086317.1, read as the reverse complement.
TTTTTCTGTTATTTTGTCCTATTTGTTGTTTGCTTCACAATAAAAAAAAAAAAACACATCTTCAAAGTTGTGGGCATGTTCTGTAAATGAAATGATGCAAATCCTCAAACAAGTCATGTTAATTCCAGGTTGTGAGTCAACAACAATATACTAAAAATGAAAAGGGGGTGAATACTTTTGCAAGGCACTGTATCTGCATGTGTGTCAGTATGTGTGTCAATTTGTCTGTACAGGGAGTGTAGAATTATTAGGCAAATGAGTATTTTGACCACATCATCCTCTTTATGCATGTTGTCTTACTCCAAGCTGTATAGGCTCGAAAGCCTACTACCAATTAAGCATATTAGGTGATGTGCATCTCTGTAATGAGAAGGGGTGTGGTCTAATAACATCAACACCCTATATCAGGTGTGCATAATTATTAGGCAACTTCCTTTCCTTTGGCAAAATGGGTCAAAAGAAGGACTTGACAGGCTCAGAAAAGTCAAAAATAGTGAGATATCTTGCAGAGGGATGCAGCACTCTTAAAATTGCAAAGCTTCTGAAGCGTGATCATCGAACAATCAAGCATTTCATTCAAAATAGTCAACAGGGTCGCAAGAAGCGTGTGGAGAAACCAAGGCGCAATATAACTGCCCATGAACTGAGAAAAGTCAAGCGTGCAGCTGCCAAGATGCCACTTGCCACCAGTTTGGCCATATTTCAGAGCTGCAACATCACTGGAGTGCCCAAAAGCACAAGGTGTGCAATACTCAGAGACATGGCCAAGGTAAGAAAGGCTGAAAGACGACCACCACTGAACAAGACACACAAGCTGAAACGTCAAGACTGGGCCAAGAAATATCTCAAGACTGATTTTTCTAAGGTTTTATGTACTGATGAAATGAGAGTGAGTCTTGATGGGCCAGATGGATGGATTGGTAAAGGGCAGAGAGCTCCAGTCTGACTCAGACGCCAGCAAGGTGGAGGTGGAGTACTGGTTTGGGCTGGTATCATCAAAGATGAGCTTGTGGGGCCTTTTCGGGTTGAGGATGGAGTCAAGCTCAACTCCCAGTCCTACTACCAGTTTCTGGAAGACACCTTCTTCAAGCAGTGGTACAGGAAGAAGTCTGCATCCTTCAAGAAAAACATGATTTTCCTGCAGGACAATGCTCCATCACACGCGTCCAAGTACTCCACAGCGTGGCTGGCAAGAAAGGGTATAAAAGAAGAAAATCTAATGTCATGGCCTCCTTGTTCACCTGATCTGAACCCCATTGAGAACCTGTGGTCCATCATCAAATGTGAGATTTACAAGGAGGGAAAACAGTACACCTCTCTGAACAGTGTCTGGGAGGCTGTGGTTGCTTCTGCACGCAATGTTGATGGTGAACAGATCAAAACACTGACAGAATCCATGGATGGCAGGCTTTTGAGTGTCCTTGCAAAGAAAGGGGGCTATATTGGTCACTGATTTGTTTTTGTTTTGTTTTTGAATGTCAGAATTTTATATTTGTGAATGTTTTGATGTTATATTGGTTTCACTGGTAAAAATAAATAATTGAAATGGGTATATATTTGTTTTTTGTTAAGTTGCCTAATAATCATGCACAGTAATAGTCACCTGCACACACAGATATCCCCCTAAAATAGCTAAAACTAAAAACAAACTAAAAACTACTTCCAAAAATATTCAGCTTTGATATTAATGAGTTTTTTGGGGTTCATTGAGAACATGGTTGTTGTTCAATAATAAAATTAATCCTCAAAAATACAATTTGCCTAATAATTCTGCACTCCCTGTTTATGCATATGTGTCAGTGTATATTTGCATGTGTCAGTGTCTGGATCTGTATATCTGCCTGTGTGTCTGTGCAACTGTATGTGTGTAAGTATGTGTATTAAACACTGACACAGATACAGACACACACTGACACTCATACAGATGTACAGACACACTGATATGCATTCACATGCAGACACAGACATACAGATACACACAGCGCCACATGCAGATACAAACACAGCCACACATGCAGATACACAAATATACAGGTACAGGCATACACACTGACACACATAAAGATACACACACTACACACACAGATACACATACTACGCACACACTAAATAAGTATATATCCCTCTTACACTAATAGAAGTAAGGGGAATTAAATAATAACAACGTGGCTAGTTCAGTCTAATATATGGCTACCTCAGATTAATGCTGTTCATGGAATCTTCATACCTAAAGTGACCATAGTTCAATATTTTCTATAGTGACCTGTTTACTATCATGGATGCAAAATGTAGTAACAGTGAAGCAAAAACAAGACTAAAGGCCTGCTTTCTTTTGACAATTGTCATGCTAATCACACAGGTCATTCATTTAATTTGATCTTTTTTCGGGGGGTGGAGTATGTACGGTTTTATTCACTAAAGAGTATATGGTGGTAAAAGTATTTCTGAATTAACATGTATGTGTCAAAATACATAGTGCACCTTGGCTTTTGTTTCCAGAGACAAAAATGTGCATTTTTGAAAAATATTTTCATTAGACTTTTTAGAGAAGAAACTTTTTTGTAACACAGGAACCTGTAGTTTTCACTGGCATGTGAGGAGTTAACCAATTCTGAACTTAAATGATGTACACACACCTGACACAGGATCTGTGTTGTGTTCACTTCCTTCTACGATTCTACACAGTTTGTTGTGGAGACACTCCCTAGTGACTGCTGAACTGGTCACAAAGTGTCAGGTTATGGCAGCCACATCAAACATACACTGGATGGAAAATACAAGGCATGAGATTCAAAATTTACAGGTAAATGGAAAAGCATTACAAATAAACATTTGTTGATTTAAAGTTACATTCTGTAGGTAAATTAAACAAATGAGGGACAAGCAATAAAAGTCTCACTAAGTCAAAATGTTAAATGCAATGAATGTGACGTTCTCCTATGTTAGGATATAATTATATATAGAACGACTTGTCAGCACATTTAATCGAAAGTAAATGATTTACTGATTTCTATTCGAAATAGAAAATACTATACATTTTATTCTTTATATTGTTATTAAAGTTAGCACAGAGAGAAGGCTAATTAGCCAAGCGCTATATCAGATTAATCGGCCGTGTTATTTTGTAAATAAATTGTGAATTGTGGTCAAATTACAAATTTTTATACAAAATAGCTACATTTAAAAAAAATTGCCAACTCAAATTACCAACTCAGTTTTTTTTTTTTAGATCTTCTAAGTTGGCCTAAAACTAGCAGTTCCCCAATGTAGAATTTTAAATGTACCTGTTATGTCCAGTACAATCGCAGACATGTTGTACTAGACGTAACAGTCACATTTTAAATGCAACAATGGGGGACATCAAAGGTCAGAATATATATAGATTTTTTTTAAATGCCCTTTAAAAAAATATGGTCCATCCACCACCACCTTTCACTCATTATTTAACATTAGATTTATAACATACAGATCTAAGATGAGAATTGAGAGCAAGGAAGTAGAGGAGTAGCGGAGGGAAGGGGCGTGTGCAACCACCACTAGATGCTGGTCTGATGGAACACTTTTACGATGGGGCGCCCTTCCAAGATCAGAGATAGTCTGATTGCAAATAAAAGACTTGCCCCACGGTGCCTCATGACTTTGCCTTTTGTCTGGCAGAGAGAGCAAGGGAACTATTCCAATAGTGGTTTTCTTTCTCCCTGTCAATTTGCTATCCCCTAGAAATAATTTTTCGATGTACAATTAGATATTTCCAGAATATTGCAGTAACTTGCGCAGAAAATAACACGTTGATCAGGGATTATACAATAAAAGTAATCAGTGGCATGGCATGTTATGGTAAAAGGGTCTTGTGATGCTGTACATCGTTGATGCATATTTTCCACAAAGAAAAAGGACCAGTAAACAACAGTCCAATAAAGTTATGAACCAAAATATAACATAAAGTAAGCACAAAACATAGCAGATTACATGATGCTACAAGGGGTGGAGCGTGGAGGTCTGAGGCAAGAGAAGTGTTGTACGTCTGATTCAATCAGAGTCTCTAGAAAACTCGTCCCAAACTTTTTGGAATTTATGTAACGTCTTCTTTCTTCCATGAGACACTTGTTCCCACATTAGGACTGGGCTAGGTAAGGAACAGAGACAGAATACTATTATTGGACTATGGATTTTTCATTGCTAGAAGTAAATGGCACAGGTAAAGTAAAATAGGTAAAGAGAATATATTATAATGATATAATATAATATAAGATTATATAATATAATATATAGCAATACTCAGATCAGGTTGGATAGAAACCCCAGCCAATTATCAAGTCAGTTAAAAAGGGAATATATACGATAATATAAAGAAAAAAATGAGAGCAGCACTATTAGATGCAGTGGTGCACACACAGTGCATCAAATTATTTAGTGATGGACATATGTAAAGATTACTTAAATACACTTTAGTTTATTAAGCATTAGTACTATTTAATTTGTCTCCCATGTCAAAAATATTGTAGGACCCACTAATATTGGGGTACCATGGCATAGTGGTGGTCTTAACACAATATGGCCATATGGTGGAACGGAAGTCCCAAATTTGTGTGCTGAGATGGGTGATTTCAAGTAACCTTGTAAAATTAAAAACTCTATTTTTGTGTACACGCTGTCCCTTAATCTGTGTTATTGTAGATATGACTGGCAGGAAATTAAGATGGAGGCACCCTTTGCAGGGTAAATTTGTTTAGTTCTACTTTCTTTCCCATGATTCAATGCACACACATCCACATGCTTTAGGAACATTCAAGTAATCATGCATTACCTTAGATTTGCGTTGGATGCCAGACCATGCCAGCAATTGCATTTAAACAAAAGTAAAAAAAAACATTTATTTTAGTAAACTATTCAAATTAGCCGTTGCCCAAGAAGTCACTACTTCTCTATCAACTGTTTCCAGGTCTGTGATACTTAACTTTCTTAGTGACTCTGTATTGCCATGAATAAGTGACTAATAGATCTGCAAATGTGCAAAATCAGTGCACAATGCTGCACCGCACAGTCAGACTAGATATCTTTATGTGTTTATTTCCCAGGACCATAATTCCCAAACAATCCAAAATTCACCAGGGACATCAATTTAAAGGTCTGTGCTGGGGCATTCACAGGCCTTGTTTTCCCATCTGTAGTTGACCAATAATAATACCCTCCCAATCATTAAAAGGTAAGAAGGAAGGAGTAGCAGAGAGCTAGCAGCTGTTGGACTAGGGGCAAGTACAAACTAATGTCTATTTTTCTGCATGAAACTCACAGATCTCTGCATGCTTGATACTAATTACATGCAATATGTGGAAATAAATTTGCCAGATAGAGGTGCAGACACTGTTTCCCACAATTCTATTTTGCCACCAACTAGAACCATCATGTGTGAATGTTTTGAGCGTCATCTCAAACGCCTCAGATTGCACCACCTTTACTTATCATAATCCGGCACAGAGGGTGTTACTAGAAATCACTGGGCCTTGATGCGAAAATTGCCATGCCCCCTCTCCACGAGTCTCCACCACCCAGCCCCTTCATGTTTCTAATTCACCCAGCCCCTTCATGCGTCTTATTCCCCCTCAGCCCATCCATATGTCTCATTCCCCGCTCCATTCTTATCTCATTTATCCACCAACATGATGATTAACTAGCTAGTTTTAAAGATACCCTGTCACTTACCAGAATTTGTAATACATGTTTCTCTAGTTAAGAAATATTGAATAATTATTTGTGAGGTGTAAAAAATGTTATTAAATGAAGAAGAAAAAATGGACATACATTAACAAGGTTCCTATTTATTACATTCCCTTCCTCTTCCCCCCCCCCTCAGTTATTCATCCAAACCTATAATACCACTCCCATCCATCCACATTCATTACCTGTAGTCATACATCAACACTCAGTATCCTTATGTGTCCACACCCAGCCACACATCCACACCTATTACCCTCATCTTTCTACATCCATAAGTCCATCCATCTACTCTTATTTTTGCTAGGCAACCTTCAACATCTATTACCTCATCCACCTACACCCAGAAATCCCAGGCATCCATCAACCACAGCCACCCAACATACCTTTCACAAAGTCTGTAATCTACCAGCGCCTCCAGCTCTACTCTGTAGAATGCCCCCCTTCTTTTACTGTTGCTCCCACTATTGCAACTTGAGGTCTTGTTTTTTTTTTAACTCAGGATTAAATCTTTAAAGCGGTTACCAAAATGACTGCTGACAGATACAATAATTTCTATTTTTTACCAAGCCAACAATATGAACCTATCATCCAAATAACTCATGAGTAAAGGTTGAGCAAAATATGAGTAAATTGTCAGTAGTTTTCAAGGAGTTGGCTATTTGATGTAAATCGGGAGTACACTACTCAAGGTATTTACTACAAGACATAAATTGCAGACAGAGGTGTAAAAATATATCTCCTACAATTTAAAAATCATGTAAAATGGAAATTGCACTTTTTAATACCAGGTATAAACACAGCTCTGGGTACTTAAACTTTTACATCAATGATCATACCATAGGTTAAAACAGATTAGTTGTTTTCTAATTCTATATTTATTTATTTATTTTTGTTTAAAAAAAAAAAAAAAAAAAAATACTGTTTGTTTATTTCTAGTTTTAATTGATATAGTATGAGAATAATTACATGTTTTGTTCCTGAATAGGAATGGAAGGATTTTGTTGCCAAGCTACATGATGCTGTCCAGCAGCAGATGAATGAAAGCAGTGTTAATATGTTCACAGACTTGTCTGAATCAGAGAAAGTGTTTGTTCTGGAGAAAGCTTCCAAGGCACTGAATGCAGGTAATAATATGGGATGATTGTTATAAACTACAACCCTAATGCATATTATCTCAGCTGTTAGTTATATCAATTTATTATGAGGTAATTTTATGACAAGGCTGTTCAGCTATGTATACATTGTAACACAGTTAATTAAAGCACAATAACTGTGCTTATGTTGATACTTAGACCTATTGAAAGAGTATTAAACCGAAATACTTAATCCTTAAATCCCACCCGCGGATACAACAATACCTTCATGTACAGGTTTTAGTGGACGTTACAGGATCCAATATGGGGCCTACCCATTTCAGTCTTCATACATGGAAATTTGACTAATAGATTTACTGGAACATCATTGTACGGAAGCCCAGGAAACCACAATACTCCCATCATGGCATACCATTTGCAAACGTAGACACCCCAAGGTATTCAAAATGGGGTATGTCCAGTCTTTTTTGTAGCAATTTAGGCACAAAGACTGGCCAAGTTTTCTGGCATTGTTGTTTTGTTTTCACACAATCACTGAACTTTTACTGTTTATATAATCATCCTTGTGTTTTTTACTGCCACACAGCACCCATTTTTCTATTCAGCGACGTCCTACAAGTACAACAATACCCCCTGTGTACAGGTTACATTAGAGTTTTGGAAGTTACATGGTCATATTTGGGCCTGCCCATATCAGTCTTCATACATAGACATTTGTCAGCAATTTTGTAGGCATATGCTGTCTTTAAACACAATGTCTGAACACTACTTCAGACTACAGGGCACAACAATCACTAAGATATATAGTAATATAATTCAGGAGAATCCCATAAATGAGTGACAGTAGGTGGAAATACAAAAGTCCTCTTTATTGAGAACAATAGTACACAATAGTGCAACATGCACAATGTATACAGAATAATAAAATAGTTAAAAGTAAATACACAGCCAAATTGGCCAAGAACCCCTAAGGATAGCAGCTATAAACATACAGGAAACTTGAATTATAGTAAGGTGCCAAGTGCTAAAGTGCAGGGATGCAGAATACTAGTAATACTGCTCCATGAGCTGGAAACCGCACTAGGTACACCAATACTACAAAATAAAGTGCATGCAGAAAAAAGACTGCTATACCGAAAGTACAGGGATCTTGTAGATGCTCAACGCGTTTCGTCCGTATCGACTTCTTCAGGAGATTGCTGAATTCTTGCTGGTCCTCTTCTTCTTTTAAATCTGCCAGTCCGGCCGCCATTCAATGATCGCGCATGCGCAGATCGTGCCGTACGCACCGTCATACGTAATGACGTGCGGCTGGTCGATGTGCGCATGAGTCAACCAAGCTGGAACGCAAATAAACTTGCATAATGTACGCAGCCGCATAGCGAGCAAACCCCACTGGGAGTGCGCGATATTAATGCAGTCTGTATTCACAGACCTACCTAATATATATATAGTCTATATTGTGATACATATCCAGCCTCCTCAATCAAAATGCAAATTAGACCAGAAGAAATAGAATTGGTCAATAGGGCCAAGAGATAATTGAATTTATTTTATATAAAGCAGCAACGCTATATATATATATAAATACATGCATAAAACAGTACATATGTATGTATATACTGTAAAAATGAAAAAATGAAAAAAATGAAAATAACATTAAAGCCCATTTGCATCACTAAATTTTTTAATGTAATAAGTTACATACATATATTTCTAAGGCTAACAGAGAAATAAAACTATCCTCTAAATATCATATAAATAGAAAATAGATAACTAACTGACACTAAGATCTGTCTGTGTGTCAGTGAGGTTTAACAGAGGTATGAAGGGTATAAAATGATTAAATCTCAAATGTATTCAGATGACATAATAAGTCAGAATATATACTAAAATAACGGAATGAAAAACTTATGAGCAATGAATGAAAACCAGTTACGGATTACAGAGACATCGATTAATTCATTATAAAAATATAATAAAAATATATATAATAAAAAAAATGAATGAAAGTGGACTTTTGTATTTCCACCTACTGTCACTCATTTATGGGATTCTCCTGAATTATATTACTATATATCTTAGTGATTGTGGCGCCCTGTAGTCTGAAGTAGTGTTCAGACATTGTGTTTATTGTGTATAGAGGTTGAGAGTGACCTCATGACAGTGGCTTGCCTACACTAGATTTGTGACCTATTACCACCTTCACCACCCGCCATTTTATCTTTTGTTTCTATTATACCTTTAGGGTATTGAGTTCACTCTATAGGGTGTGTGGAGGGAGATTGTGTACTTTTTTCTGATCCAGTCCAGTTCATCTTGTATTGGTGGCTATGGCCTATTGTAGACTTATGACCACCACCATAAGAGATGCTAGGAATAAACGAGTCGAAAGCCTTTTCTCAAGGAAGGAAACCACTATGGTTTCCACTATTCAGGCTGTGAATAATTTTTCATTTCAGAAATTAGAGAGACTGGCAGAGAAGGAGGTCAAAAAATGGTGGGAGATTAAATATCTCCAGCAATATTTAAAACTGGGGATCATACCAAGAGGACTGAGAATTGAAAAGGAACCAGCCTTTGGTCATGATAGCCCCAATTTTATGGAGAAATGGAATAATGCCCTAGATAAATGTTCCTTCCAATCAATTAATGGAAATCCTGGTGACTGGTCTATTGAGGAAGAAATTCATCTGGTGGAATCAGAGATTAACAAAGCATTTGATGAGGAAACTATTAGAGAGAACAGTAAGTTGTTTAATAAAAACGTAGAAAAATCAGAGGAGACAATTCTAAATATTAAGGAAAATAAATTGAGTCGAGACAAAGAGGATTATAAGAAGGGTATACAAAGGAAGTGGAGGAAGAATAACAGATTTATGGGTCCCCAGGGTAGAAATACAAGGGAAAATAGACCCTATCAGTACAACCAGGGGGTTAGAAAAATATATGAGGCATATACCACCTCTGGAGAACCCACAATGGCTAGAAAAAGTTATGGTACAAATAACACCCCTAGAAGACCAAAGATAGGTAAAAATTATGAAGATTCGGATAGAGTGGTAAGAAGAAAAGAAACACAAGCTAACACTACTAGTAGGAAAATAAAAGATAAGCCTAGTCAGCAGGAGGTTTTTTTAGAAAACCGACCAAGAGGCCACTATCTAAGAAACCAGAATGTCTGGACTCACAGAAACAAGTTTTCCCCCCTACAGACTATCCAGACACCTCCAAAGAAAAGGAAACTATTGGGAGCCACTGGAGGACTAGGGGAACTAGAGGAGGGAGAAATGTCCGACTAAATAATATACAGAGTAGTGAGGGTATCCTGAATCTATCTAAAGTTACTTTAAGTTCAGAACAACTAAGTGTTCTAAACAAAGGGCTGAAATTTGCCCCACAAGCTGACCCAAATTTATTTGAATTGTTTATCGATACTCAAAAGATTTTGAGAAAATTAACAATCAAGAGATTTTTTGAAAAGAAGAAAGATATTGGACCAGTACCAAGAACTACTTTAGACAATCCTAGCAAGGATATAATACTTGTAGATGAAGGGCATATAACACCAGAAATCATCCATTCGGGTCTTAAAAATAAATCCAAATTCTTTCCCACTTGGGAAAAGGGGGACCATATCTCGGTATTTAACGAGATGATCATGAGCGATTTTGAAAAAATTTCTGGAAATAAGAAAAAGGAAAATCTGACAAAGAAAGAAAAACAAGCTCTTAGACAATTAAAAGAAAATAGGGAGATAGTAATTAGACAGGCTGACAAAGGGGGAAGTATTGTGGTCCTAAACAGGGATGACTACATGAAGGAGTCCTAAAGAATATTGGGAGGCCCCAATACATATACAATTCTGAAAAGTAACCCCACATGTAATTTCAAAAAGAAGTTACATGATATTTTGAATAAAGGTTATGATAAAGAGATTATAGACAAAGACAAATTCGATTATTTGTTTATTTCGTCCCCTAAAACAGCTGTCTTCTATTACCTGCCAAAGGTACATAAATGCCTCATATCTCCACCAGGAAGGCCCATCATTAGTGGGATTGGCTCCATGACTAGTAACAGGGCCGGCCTTAGGGGTGTGCGAGCTGTGCGGCCGCACAGGGCGCCATGGAGCAGGGGGCGCCGTGCGGCCGCACAGCCGATTTAAAAAAAAAAAATAAAATTTTTTTTTTTTTTTTTAAATTTGCAGCGGGGGCGGAGCTTACCGTGCGGCGGGGGCGGGGCTAAAAGCGCCGGAAAACTGCTGCAGGGGAAGCAGGAAGGAGTCCCTGCTTCCCCACCAGTCACCAGGAGCTGCACTGCCTCCACAATTAACTCCACAGGTAACTGTGTGATTGTCATGTGAGTGTGACTCTCTGCCTGTGTGTATGACTGTCTGCCTCTGTGTGTGTGTGTGTTACTGTCTGTGTGTGTGTGTTACTGTCTGTGTGTGTGTGTTACTGTCTGTGTGTGTGTGTGTATGACTGTCTGCCTCTGTGTGTGTGTGTGTGTGTGTGTGTGTGTTACTGTCTGTGTGTGTGTGTGTATGACTGTCTGCCTCTGTGTGTGTGTGTGTATGACTGTCTGCCTCTGTGTGTCTGTGTGTATGACTGTCTGCCTCTGTGTGTGTGTCTGTATGTATGACTGTCTGCCTCTGTGTGTATGACTATCTGCCTGTGTGTGTCTGTGTGTGTGTGTGTGTGTGTGTTTGATTGTCTGCCTCTGTGTGTCTGTGTGTATTACTGTCTGCCTCTGTGTGTGTGACTGTGTATGACTGCCTCTGTGTGTATGACTGCCTCTGTGTGTATGACTGTCTGCCTCTGTGTGTATGACTGTCTGCCTGTGTGTGTCTGTGTGTGTCTGTGTGTATGACTGTCTGCCTCTGTGTGTCTGTGTGTATGACTGTCTGCCTCTGTGTGTGTGTCTGTATGTATGACTGTCTGCCTCTGTGTGTATGACTATCTGCCTGTGTGTGTCTGTGTGTGTGTGTGTGTGTGTGTGTGTATGACTGTCTGCCTCTGTGTGTCTGTGTGTATTACTGTCTGCCTCTGTGTGTGTGACTGTGTATGACTGCCTCTGTGTGTATGACTGCCTCTGTGTGTATGACTGTCTGCCTCTGTGTGTATGACTGTCTGCCTGTGTGTGTCTGTGTGTGTCTGTGTGTATGACTGTCTGCGTGTGTGTGTGTGTGTATGACTGTCTGCCTGTGTGTGTGTGTATGACTGTCTGCTTGTGCGTGTGTGGATGTCTTCCTGTGTGTGTATGGCCGTCTGACTCTGTGTGTGTGTGTGTGTCACATACAACCAATACACGCATATCACACACTGTTAATATACCCATTACAAATATCACACATAGCATACATATCACACACAGTCATCACACGTACTATTACATACACAGACAACACAAACATAACAGCATACATGGATGACGGGGGGGGGGGGGGGCGCTGTGAAGATTTTTCGCACAGGGCGTCTAAATGCCTAAGGCCGGCCCTGACTAGTAATATCTCCCAATACATCGATTTCTTTCTTCAAAAATACGTAACACAAACAAGATCGTATGTTAAAGATTCCGCTCAGATTATTAGAGAATTTGAGGACTTTGAGTGGTGTGATGAATACCTTTGGGTGACTGTAGATGTAGCATCTTTGTATACTGTTATAGATCACGAGTAGGGCATAGATGCCATCCATAGAATTTTAATGAAGGATCCTGAAATGAATACAGAGCAAATTTCTTTTATTTTAAATCTTATCTTAAGATTCATCCTGTTCCACAAAATTTTTTGGTTTGAGGGGATTTATTACCTTCAAACGTGTGGAACAGCGATGGGTACCGGGTTCGCACCGAGTTATGCCAATATTTTTGTGGGAACTTCAGAATATTTGGCAGAACAATCCATTCGGTGCGAACCTGGTACATTGGAGAAGATATATTGACGATGTTTTAATAATTTGGAAGGGGGAAAGAAAGGTTTTAGATGAGTTTTTATCTTTTATCAATTCTAATGTATATGGTCTTAAATTCACTGAAGAGATCCATGACACCCATATAAACTTTTTAGATCTGACTTTATTTATAAAAGAAGGAAAAGTCAGAAGTAAGACTTATTTTAAACCTACGGATGGGAACTGGTTCATTGAGTTCTCTAGCTGCCACAACCGTAATTGGCTGACAAATATTCCAAAGGGACAACATATGAGGATTTTTAGAAACTGCACCGATAGGGATGATTTTAAACAACAAGTACAGGTTTTAAATAAAAAATTCCATGATAGAAATTATCCCGATGATCTCTTTAGAACTCAACAAAAGGTAGAAGGATTTCAAAGAAAAGATCTTCTAGTGGATAAAAATAAAACTACAAATAACAGAAGTCACAGAAACGACTTTGATTTCGCCTTCCTTACCAAATATAACAGTAGGGGAAATTTAATAGAAAGATCCATCTGGAAAAACTGGCCCATTCTATTGCAAGATCAGTATTTGAAAAAGATTTTACCATCAAGACCAAAAGTGCTGTACAAAAAAATACAATAATTTGAAAAACATTCTAGCACCCAGCATATTACCTAAGGAGGGGAAAGAGAAGGACCAATTTTTATCTAAGAAACCCATGGGCTTCTTTAAATGCGGCAGGTGCAGTACCTGTAAATTTCAGGCAAATAAAACTATAGAATTCAGGAGCACAGTTACAAAGGAGGTTTTTAAAATAAAACACTTTATTAATTGTCAGAGTAAAAATGTTGTATATTTATTACAATGTAAGTGTGCCATCCAGTATATAAGACGCACCATTAGAAAATTACACGTCAGATTACTTGAACATTTTAATGGAATTAATAATAAAAATATGAAACACAGTGTTCCGAAACACTGTACCACCTGCGATGCTTTTAATTGGAAAGATTTTGATATGCATTGGGATTGACTTGATTACACCACATTGGAGAGGGGGAAACACTGAAAAAATGTTAGCAATGAGGGGGACCGAATGGATATACAAAATGAAATCATCGGTTCCCTCGGGCCTTAACACAGATCTTGATAAACTTGTTTTTATGGATTAACTTGGTCGGTTTGTGTTCCTCTTTTTATATATTAATCAGTCGTGTTTTGTTTTTCTCTTTTTTGTTCCTGTCGGTGAAATGAAGAATGAGACATTAAACAAAATTCTTTGGACCTCATAACACCATTCTCTTTTAGTATATAGAGGTATCTTAGTGATTTTATATGCTGTATTTAAGACAGTATTGCATCCAAGAAAATAAAATTTCCCCAATGATGGTAAAAGTAGAAAACCCAGGGCATATTCAACGGGGTATTCTGAGTTGTTTGTTGTAGCCTCTTTATCACAAATGCAGGGCACATATAGTGGTTTAAGTTTCATTTCTGTTTTTCACATGCAACTTTCAGTTTCATCTGCAACTTCCCCTTTTACTGGAAATTTCATAATCCTGATATGTGTTACTGCTGTAAAGTCCCGGTAATTTTAACAATGCCCCATGTACTGGTTATCCAGGTTTTTTTGGGAAAGACACATAGATATTACGTGTCCATTACAAACTTGGAAATTGACATATTGATGTTCATTGCCCATGCCGCCACTGAGAAAGTATAGCAGCTTAGGAAAGAAATTTACAACCATAATGGCATACCGTTATCAAAAAGTAGACAATCCAGGGTTTTCTAAATCAGGTATTTTGAGCTGTTTTTTTCCAGCCACTTTATAAGGGCCTTAGAGTTGCTTAACAGGGACAGGCCAAGGTCAGGAGATCCAGAAGTCAGGGTAGTCGGTATAACAAGTCAATAAGCAGTGCAGGCAGATGACAACAAGTAATTAAGACAAGCCATGGTCAGGACTTCAAAATAAATAGTAAATCAAGTCACAAACAGAGTCATTTGACTCAATAGTTTATCTGTGTGTTCTAATGATAGAATCTGAAACAGTCTATAATACATAGACCGGGTAGAGATGGACAGGAAAGGCAATAGCTAACTCCTAACTTATTTTTTGAAGTTTTCTGGATTGACTCTTTGCAGGCTCTGAGGGGGATCCTACAAAAAAGTTCTTGCTGCAAAGTCTCTGGACATCCCTATGGGGGGAGGATTAGGTGGCTGATTAGACCCCCAATAGTGATATTGGCGCATGTTGTGCAGTGATGTGAGGGTACATTGGAGGTGAGTTATACTCACCTGATGCTGTCCCATGCAGATGCCGCCATCTTCTATCTTCAACTTCTAGCGCTTTATATGGTTTTAACATGTCAGGTTGCTCAGACAGAACACTCTGATCAGACTGATTACAGACAAAGTATGGTGAGCAGAAACAACAGAAAAATGGTTACAAAACTTAAAAATGGTGAAAACTGACAAAGGGTATCATTTTATATAAAAAAGGCCAAAACTCATAGCAATAAAACTGTGATGAGTGCTGAAAGGGTTTAAGAGTTTGTTTTTGTTTTTGCATTTGAAAATATGTCTTTATTTTTCCTTCTTATTTCAGGAGAAGTTTACAACAAATTGTCAGCTCAGATCAGCACTTTCTTAGAAGATAATATATACAGCTATGTCACCCACGAAGTTCAGGACAGTGACATCCCAAAACATCAGTCAGACTTAGTGGCAAGGCATATTCAGGATGGAGTGGTATGTGAAACCCATTCTTGGAATTACACCTGATATGTATTTTTATAGATATAAGGGATTAAAAATAGAAATAGTAAAAATACAATTATTTTATTAAACAAAGGTAGGTAGGTAGGTATTCCTATGTTAATAAAAAAAATCATGATATAATTAGTCAGTTTTATTTATACAAGATCCCCCAGATGAACTAAAACGAGTGATGCGAGTAGCTAGCACAGAGCAGTGTGATTTCCTACAGTGATAAAACGGTAGCTTAATAACAAATGGTGATATTTTGAGGCAGTTTGTGGGGGATACTAATGATACGTTGTGCTTGCACGTGCATGCAAAATGTGCTTTGATTTGGTATCTAATGGAGCTCCTTACTGTGATTCCCATACCTCTATCTCTTCACTTGGTTGTTATTCAAGAATTACTATATTTTCCACTGCTCTGTCTATTATTAAATTGGGTGTTTGAAAAATGTAGTTTCACTCGCTCCATTTGTTTCTTTTTCCTATTTCTACCTATCACTTATTGTAAATCTAATACTGACATTTTACCTACAAGTTTAGTCCATTTTAGATAAAAAAATTTAAACATAATAATTTGACATATAGAGACAGCATGGGGGGAATGATTTGGAAACAACAACATACAGTACTGGTTACTAATAGATTGCCAATGTATCTTTCTAGACTACAAGTTTATGTTGCAATTCTACTATAAAACGCTCTATTGCTTATAGGTCTATTTGTGTTACTGAAGGATTGGTTTAAAGCAGATTCACTGGAATTGGGTTTAGTTAATATGCTCCTTATATACATTACATAATAAGAAATAATGCTTTCTTGGTTAGATTAGGGAGATATTGAATTATCTAGGGAATATATTATATACATTAGGATGATGATTGCACGTTGACTTAAAGGGACACTGGAGGCACCATTAAAGGTCTGGGTGCAAACTCCCATAACCCTTAACCCTGAGCATGTAATTATTGCAGTTTTTCTAAACTGCAATAATTATCTGCTAGGGTTAACTCCTCCTCTAGTGGCTGCCTACCGGGAGGGGGCCTTGACAGAGGAGGAAGCTATAGTGCCAGCAAAATAGGTTTGTTTTCCTAGTTTCCCTTTAATTCATTTAAAAAAATGTTTCTTTTGACTTTTTATGATTAGGTGTTACGCGCCCCCTCCCCCTGTATTTCTGTGTGTAAGCTTACTAGTATTATTGATTTCACATTTCTATTGTTATTCTAGTTTTAATATACAGGCTTCACTGAGCATTGGCATATAGCCTGTCCTAACTAATCACCTTCACTACACTCTTGAGTAAACCTACACATTTTAAATTTTCCTAATTCTCACTCCTACTCCTACTAAGCCATTATTATTTTCCCACTCTCTTCTCAATGACAATTTCAAGTCCACAGTCTATGCTTCTCAACCAATTTCATGTCCATATTTTCTCCTCCAGTCCATTTCATGTCCACCCATTCCCCATGTAATTTCCTGTCCCCACTCTATCTCCATGTTTACTATCCCAGTCTATTTAGATTCATGTCTAAACTCTTCTCTCTCCATTCTCTGAAATTCTCCCCTCTAATTTACACTTTTTAATAATAGTTTTGGAAGAAAATGTACACTTTTTTTCTGTTTGGATTTTTTCTAATCACAGCCATCTAGAGATGTCCCGAATAATTCAATGGCGAATAGTTCCTGGCGAACATAGCTTGTTTGCGTTCGCCACGGCGGGCGAACATATGCAATCTTCGGTCCGCACCCTATTCGTCATCATTGAGTAAACTTTGACCCTGTACCTCACAGTCAGCAGACACAGTCCAGCCAATCAGCAGCAGACCCTCCCTCCCAGACCATCCCACCTCCTGGACAGCATCAATTTTAGATTCATTCAAAAGCTGCATTCTTAGTGAGAGGAGGGACAGTGTAGCTGCTGCTGATTTAATAGGGAAATCAATAGCTAGGCTAGTGTATTCAGTGTCCACTACAGTCCTGAAGGACTCATCTGAGCCTTTTTAGGGCTAGAACATCAGTCTGCTTTTTTTTTTTAAATAATAGCATTCAGTTTCCTTCACACGTGTGCATTTCAGGGCCTGCCAGGGCACAGTGTCAAACCAGTGCAACTCATATCTGGTGTAACAGTAGTGTACATTTAAAAAAAAAAAACTTTTTTGACTGTGAAATAATAGCAGTCAGTTTCCTTCACGCATAATACAACTGATTATGTGCACTAAATGGAAGTGAAAAGATTGTGCTCAAACACCTAATAAGTGGTAACCCCTACACCACTTCAAAACATCTAATATACATACATATAAAAAGGTGGAGCTCCTAGAAATATGGTACAGTCAATAATCTGTAAAACAAAATTATACAGGCAATAGTGCAACACTGTAAATAAGAATTAAGAATATATAAGATGACATATTATAACTCACAAGCCTAGAGTCATACCCTCATATGACTCAGGTGGTATGCGCTTCTGGACCATTCAAGGATGTCCCAATCCTTTTTTCTCTCCTCAAAGGCTTGATGGTTCTTTTAAAGGTGCTTGGTGCTTTCTGCTTCCCTTTCTTTTTCCTTTTAGATTTGCTATTAATAGTAATGCAAAATCCCAAAGGATAAGTTCCAAAAAGGTGCTTTATTATGAATAAAAATCAAAGTATAAAATCAAATAAAATCAAAGAATAAGTCCCAGATACTTGTCTGGTTAGACTAAATAGTCTATAACAGTGTCCAACACGTGTTTCGCCTTATAAAAGGCTTCCTCAGTTGGCTGTTAGGTTATAACCTTCTCTTTTCTGTTTAGAAATCTTCCACTTGCCGGGTCCTGTGTGCCTCTCTTCCACTTCCGGGTTCCGGGGTTACGTCTCGTGGAATGCAACGTGCGTTCCAACGTGCGCATCCACTTCCGCATTCTTCGTTACGGTGGAACGCACATGCGTTCCAGCGCTTTGCTCTGGAAGTTTCCTTTGCTTTTGCTCTGAAGTTTCCTTCACGCGTGTGCGTTTCAGGGCCTGCCAGGGCACAGTGTCACACCAGTGCAACTCATATCTGGTGTAACAGTAGTGTACATTTAAAAAAAACTAGAAATTTGACTGTGAAATAATAGCAGTCAGTTTCCTTCACACGTGTGCGTTTCAGGGCCTGCCAGGGCACAGTGTCACACCAGTGCAAATCATATCTCGTGTAACAGTAGTGTACATTAAAAAAAAAAACTAGAAATTTGACTGTGAAATAATAGCAGTCAGTTTCCTTCACAAGGATTAAACTGATAAGAATAGTACTACTTAACACACCACTCCTATCTGGTGGCACATTAGATTGCACGCGGAGTGCCCCAAATTTGAAGAAGGGGGACCGACCAAGCATCTTTTTCCATCTCCCGGTTCCTAAAATCGATGCCATATACACGTCCCCTGATAGGGGACGTAACAGGGATTAAACTGATAGGAATAGTACTACTTAACACACCTTATAATAACGCAGAGAGAGGCAACACAGAGAGAGGAGTCTGAAGAAGAGGAGTCAGTGGAGGAAGGTGATTTTGAGGAGGTGGAAGACCAAACACAGCAGGCGTCCCAGGGGGCTGGTTGTCACCTTTCGGGGACTCTTGGTGTTGTACGTGGCTGGGTGGAGGAAGAGACCTTCAATGACATCAGTGAGGACAAGGAACGGGACATTGCTAGCTTGGTATCCAACCTTGTGCAAATGGGGAGTTTGCGGTTGTGCAAATGGACTGTTTGCGGTTGTTTGCGGTGCGTTAAACGGGGAGTTTGGTCTGTCACTGTGAAGCGGGCGTAACCCTTACACTACCTGATCGATACAACATCATACCTGATGTTTTAAAGCACGTTATTCCAAACAATTTAGGAATGTTAGGTGATTTATGCCCTTTATGGATTAAAACCAGACTCTGCATCAACTATGTAATTTTCCATGGAAGTTTTGCCATGGATCCCCCTCCGGCATGCCACAGTCCAGGTGTTAGTCCCCTTGAAACAACTTTTCCATCACTATTGTGGCCATAAAGAGTCCCTGTGGGTTTTAAAATTCGCCTGCCTTGAAGTCTATGGCGGTTCGCCCGGTTCGCGATCATTTGCGGAAATTCGCGTTCGCCGTTTGCGAACGGAACATTTTATGTTCGCGACATCTCTACAGCCATCTGAATGCCTAAGACTATAACCTCACTGCCTCCATGGGTGGATATTTACATTGAAATGTGATTATTTTTCAATAACTTTGTATCTACTGTTAATAAAGTCAGAAATTCAATTAGATGGTGAGACTGTGGAAATGTACGCAGAGAAGAGAGTTCAGTAGAAATATCATGTTGAACATTATTCCCTCACTTACCTACTTCCGTGTGTTATGGTCTACTCCCCAACCTGTTTTGTGCACAAACTTCTAACCCAGACACTGTCTAGCTCCCCTCATACACAAATTTTTTTATGCTGCTTCTCTTTTTCTGCAATTTTAAATTCTCACCTGCGCTTCTTCAGAGTAGAAGTAGTTGAAGAAAATTAAATTATCCACCTCAAGCAGTCCAACCACCACAAGCAATGATATGGTAATACATGAACTACAAAAAAGTCAACAGCACAATGTAAATTCATTTGGTAGGTTTTTGCCACATACTCAGGCTGTTTTTCTATTCACATTCAAATCTTTTACATTTGGCGGAAAAATAAAGTTAAAATGTTTTTGCAACTTTCTGCAGTACAGCCCTGTCCCAGTGTCCCTTTAGTCATTAAGATTAAGTTGTTTTGGTGCTTGGAGTAAAGTTGTTTTGGTGCTTGGAGTGTCCCTTTAACATATATTTTAAAGAGTGACCTAGTAAGAATAGTAAAATAAATTATTAAAAGGGAATGGAGATTAGAGAAAGGACAGATATGAATGTTCTACGGAATTGTGATTTTCTTTTGAAATACTTGCATATTCCAAATATATGAATGATTTATTTGTTTGTTTTAGATTAGAATCTTGGATAAAAGACCTGAACTGAAGATAAAACTACGTGTGCTTTTTAACCATCCCTTACCCGTTTCTTTAAGAACTTTAACGTGGAGATTGCAATTATCAAACACTAAAGGTAAGACAATCAAAGAAAATAAACTCTGTTATAGTGTATATTTAAGCATATATAGGTGCTCTGTGCATGTAGTACAATTTCTTGTCCTACATGGTTCTTATTTATCTACTCTTAATCCATGTTTCAATACTCTTGTCCCACTCTTCAAACCAAGCTTACCTATCTGGACAAAATTTCTCTAATAAACGGAATTAAAAGCTTAAGAGTTTCTCTCCTTGTGTATTTGACCTTCATTCATTAACTATCTAATGTGTACAATATGATACTGCATGCTCAGAAAATTCAATGAAATATCCATTGTCAGGGAAATGTAATGTGAATTATGCTTCCTTAGAATGAAAGTGAACTCTGGAAAAGGCATTTTTACTTTAAAAAAAAAAAAAAAAGATTAAGAAGTGGGATATATCATAAGAATTTCCCTGCATCTATAAGTTGAGCTTCAATTTTGTAATCACGTTTTAAATTTTTTTGTAAATATGTTGTTATTTTGTCTCTACTTTGGTTGTTATCTAAAGTGTAATTTATCACAGTTCGAATGGAATATTTGACCCAAGAGTCCATGAACAAAGCAAGATCTGTTATGGATGGAGAGATTTCCTTGAAGTGCCAGGCCATTCTCTCACAGGAACAAACCTTTCAGCACCTTAGAAATATCAAGAGTAGGTAGAACCCTTCATTATTAATAAATAACATTCGTGAACAATTGACATGTTCGCCATTACAGTTACCTTGCTATCTATCCTCTATTTAGTGGCAGAACAAGGTACTCCAAACTGGTGTATTACACGGCCTGTGACTCTAGACATGTACGGTATTTACGGGTTTTATGTGGAGGTGTATGTCAATAGTTATGTGGAATGAAGGAACACGGAGACTACTTCCTGCTCAGTAACATAATGATAATAAATAAAGAAGACATGCATGGCATGATGTAGAACACTCTAATTTATATCACCAACATTGGTGCATGCTGTAAGGGTGTCTTTGATCCCTTACATTCGAACATCAGCAACTGGGATACAAGATGAAACAAAGGTCTTATGGCTCAGGCACATATTACTCCCTCTGTACTTTAATTGCTTGTTTTAAAAGTTTGAGATTATATGAATACTTAAAAACTATATTTTATCTAGAAATTATCTGTGCAAAAATATTACTAAGTGTTGAGCAATTAAAGATGACTGTTGAAGGTATTTTTTTCTCTTGGAAATAATTTGGTGGCGGATGTACCTAACCATAAATATTTTAAAATGTATAGATATTGAGAGAACCATGCGCAATGTCCTGTCATATCACCATAAGATTCACCAAATGAAGGAAAGCCTTCCAGATGAAGATTATCTTCTTCTACTGCCACTGGTTCAAGTGGTGATGGACAACTCTACCTCTACTTCCTCTCAAGGCTCAATTTCTGCATTGTTAGTTGAAGAATATATCACTTTTATGGACTCCAGACTTACAATCATGCAGGTAATATCACAGGCTCTACCTAATTTTTATGTGTATGTCTAATGCATAGCTAACGTTTTAGGGAGATCTCTATGGAATTTTCTAGTATAAACTTATCAACTTAGTATTGATAAAAACTCATAAACAACTTAAAATAGTTTAGACTGGAAAAAAAAGTGCGAAAATATACAGAAAAGGGGGACTGTGCTTTACCTAAAATAGAGATACCCTTTGTCAATCAATATGTGAACAACTGAGCTGCGTACCACAACCAACTACAAAAAATATTTAACTTCTTGTACAAAGATAACAAAAAATCAATAAAAGTTAAAAATATATATAGTTTATTGATCCTTGTATGTATAAAGGCTATTCTTTATAGCAATGTTTGCAATTTCTGTTAATATTGTTAATTCAATATAAGAACAAAATACTGAGACTTACACTTCCCTGTAATAATATCCACTGTCCTCTGTCCGGCTTTCCAGGAGTTTCTTAGGTAGTTTTGTGAAAACGTGTTTTGCCTTCACTAGTCTTTGTCAATGACAGAATAACAGAATACAAGTGTCTTTATAAATGTTGAAGAGGAAAATAATACCCAAAAAGCTACCTTACTAGAAGATAGCCAATAGGAGAAGAACCCAGTCCAATCTCAACAGTAAGTGTAAAGATAACAAAAAAAGCAAAAACTTTATTGAAGTCTGTTAAAATCCTGGGACCAGACAAAGGTATCTAGAATCTCATATGGAGAGAGGTGTAGCATGCTAAATGGCTAATAAATAGCCTAATAAGGTAAAGGTCCTAACAAAAAAGGACGAAATACTAAATAGTACACACCTCATGGAATAAGAGCAAAAGAGAGATGGAAGGAGGGAAGGGAGGGTTAATTGGTAGGTACAAAGTATGCAGTAACCCAAAGAGGAGTAGTTAAACCCCAAAATCCGTAAAGGGATACAAACAGCAGTACTTAACCCATAAGTAGAAACCTCTTCCCAAACCAAAAAAATCCCAAAAGACAACCATCTCTCTAAGCTAACCCTCTATCTTCTATATAACACCTGTTCTGATGTTCTGATCTAGTAACTCAACCTAAATGTCTGTAGCCCCAGGTAGATGATACTAAAATATCATAAGTGCAGAGTGCTCATAAGTGCTGACAAATAAAATAAACCCGACGCGTGTTTCAGGCTATCCCGGCAGTATAAAATATACCCGTTGTGAATAACATTCACCTGTGTGCCAGCCAATAGGTGCGTTCAGCTATTCCGGTCGTCTAGCCAATAGTATTGTGGGGGCGTGGTATGAAAATCCACGGTCCCTGCCCATAGAGCATAATCGTGAGCGGCCGGAATTAGCTGATATGATATGACCGGGTTCAGAGAAGTTAACCCTTAGTGTTCCCAGCTGGCTATAGGGATAAGCATTTCCAGTGTCAGGCTTAATATTCTAATATTCAAAGGGAAAGATTCATTAAATCTGACACATACAAGAAAAAATTAATTCATGCAGATTATAACCACTAAATGAAAGTCAGTGATTAAATAGTCAGCTTGGCAATATGCATCGAGGGAACAACTGGAGGGCCATATCATATAAGAATACTAAGTTACCACTATAGTGTATCGAAAATTCGACACATAATGTTGCCAATACACCTGTATGTGAGTACTCAGCGTTACAATGTATACTCATACATACAGATGAAAATCTTAGGCAAATTTAATAGTGTGTATAATAGGACTATGGTTCAGGCACACTAGGTAAAAAGGTAAATATATATATCACAAGCCAACTATGTAATGGGTATAAAATCAAGGGATAACCAAAAGAAATAATAAATAAAGACTAATAAAGAATTATATACATATGTACAAACTTAACAAGAGATACCATTATGCAAACAGTATTTTATCAGTAAATTAAATAAACGGGGAATAAGAGAAGCCTTCATTCAGCCCAAGTGGGGACAAAGGCCTCTCTTTGTCTTAATCTTAAATCCCAATTTCCTTTTCGCGGTGGTTGTGGTATGTGTTCAAGACCCATAAAGCGGATACCTGCTGAGGAATCCTTATGATGTAAATGTAAGTGTCTTGAGACTGGTGTCTCCAAATGTCTCCTGACTGAATTTACATGTTCCCGTATCCTAAGTCTAAAATGACGGAAGGTCTTGCCCACATATTTTAAACCACAGGAGCAAATCAATAAGTAAACTACTCCAGTTGTATGACAATTGAAAAAGGAACGGGGTTTAAATTTCTCCATATAACTACTGTCAGAAAACATCTTGGAGTGTCTACTAAGAAATGGGCAGGCACTACAACAACCACATTGAAACGTACCCATTGGTAAGTATTTTTGGAAATAACCGGATGGAGGGGTAGTCGAGAGATGACTAGGTGCTAAAAGGTCTCTCAAATTCCTACCCCTCCATGTCGTAATCGAAGGGAAAGATGGCAATATTTCCTTAAGATGGTTATCGGATTGTAGAATAGGCCAAAACTTATGAATAACATTCTTCATAGTGTCCCATCCTGCATCATATGTACCAATGCAGCGTATTTTACTTTCCTCAACCTTACGGATCCCATCAGTAATCAAAGTTTCACGTTCTGTGTGGACTGCCCTCAAATAGAGGGCACACACCAACACCACACACAAACACAATCCGAAATTCAAACACTAACAATACAAAACACACCCCGGCATTCAAATGCAAACACAATACACAAACACACCTCTGCAATCAAACATCAACACTGCACACAAACACACCTCAACATGCATAGACTTACACTACCAACAAATACTACCATGCATTCAAACATCAGCAAAAATAAACATCAACAAAATAAGTTTTGTACCAGGGCCCTCTTTCTGCATTAGTTTTGTGACTGAAAATGGAGTGTGGAGAGGACAGGCAATAGCCCAGTATTTTCTTTGTGTGTACACGCCGCATGCATCTTCTCCGCCTTCTCAATGGCCATCTGGACCTGCTTTTCGATCGTCTCACCCAATGGAGACAATTGTAACAAGAGCTGTGCCTGCTGCCAGGGGCGCATGTAGCTCACCACTGTCTTTGCTACCATCACCACCACCAGCACTAGCAATACCACCATCATCAGCATCAACACTAGCAACATTTCCATTAACATTAATCAAACTAGTGTTGCAGGGGGCTTCATAAGAATACCACTTTCTGACCCATTAGAAATGTTTTCTTCTAGCTGAAAGCAGCAAGGGGAATTGTCCGTATAGGGCTCAACTAAAAGATTTATCTTCATGGAGCAGGTGAGCTTACATTTTAATGACCATTAGTGTGATACTAAAAGCTTCCTGTTATTTAAATGTGCACAGAGATTTGGTAAACTGAGCAAGTAACTTTTTTAATTTTACATTTTTTTGCTTATGTCCTAGAAACGTACGCTATAACCTCATTTTTATTACAGTATTGGATTTGAACCAATTTACACCATCCTTCTCTAATATTATCATGCATTTATCACTGTTTGATACCAGGATCCCCACACTGATGACAGAATATTCCAGGATATTGCATATTTATTAGACAAGCTTGACAAGAAACTAGCACAAACAATACAAGCAATGTGCACATCACAAGGTAGGTGAAAGTCAACAAAAAGTGTTTACTATAGACCCTTAATTATAATTACTCCTTTAACACCACCGTGTGTAATAATAATAATAATAATATACTCAGCACAAGGAGAGAGGTGGTTTCTCCCAAGATTTTTTTAAATATCCTGCAATGTAAATAGACAAATATAGAAAAACAAAATTACATAAATAGAAAAACATATGGAGATATAGCCTAGTGGAAATAAATTTATAGGCACCCAGAATACTTCAGCTCATTGAACTGATCTGGGTGGAGTGTCCCAGGTCCCTTAAGCCTGCAAAGTAGGGATGTGCATGGGGAAAAGTTTCGGTTTGGCATTCCGAAATTCGGAACTTCGGCAATTCGGGACTTCGGCACTTCGACACTTCGGAACTTCAGCACTTCGGCACTTCGGAACTTCGGCAACTTTGGAACTTCGGCACTTCGGAATTTCGGAATTTCAGAACTTCGGCATTTCAGAATTACGGCACTTCGGGACTTCTCTTGCAGCCGCTTAGTAGATAACTACTATCAGAGTGCTCTGTGTCATTTTACACAGCGTGGGAAAGTTCTTTGGAATTTTCCCACCCTGTGTAATTTGACTCATAACGTTCTGATCGGTTACTTTCAATCAACCAATCAGAGTGTTGTTATGAGTCAAATTACACAGCATGGAAAAATTCCAAAGAACTTTCCCACGCTGTGTAAAATGACACAGAGCACTCTGATTGGCTGGATTTCAAGTTACCCAATCAGAGTGCTGTGACAGGTAAATGTAGAGACCTACCTGTCAGTCTCTTCATTTACCTGTCAGAGCACTCTGATTGGATGGCTTATACCAACCAACCAGAGTGCTCTAGCCTAATTACAGGGCGAGGCAAGGCTTTATAAACCTTCCCCCACCCTGCGGAGCTCAGTGTGCACGGAGCCCTCCATGGGTGAAGATTGATTTTTTATTTTATTTTTTCTCTAGGTTTTTTTTTTTTTTCAAAGTGCATTGGTTATTATGGATTTTTATTTGGCCTTTTTTGGGGGCTGAAAATGAAGGTTTTAGAAGATAGAAGACATCAAATGGTAAGTTTTATTTATTTATTTTTTACAGGTATCTAGTTAATGGTCCCCCTCACTATTCGTAGGGTGAGGGGGGTAGGTAGGGGTTATATTTTGGGGGGAGCGGGGTGACTAGGGGTTTGGGGACCTGGGGTGGGGAGGTTAAATTTGTATTTAGGACCCCCACCCACTGCTCAGGGGTGGGGGCCAGGGGGAGGACATTAGGTCCCCCCCTTATTCTAACTTAGGGCCCCCACCTACCACTCAGAGGTGGGGGCCGGGGAGAGGACAATAGGTCCCCCGTTATTCTAATTTAGGGCCCCCACCTACCGCTCAGGGGTGGGGGCCGGGGGGAAGGACAATAGGCCCCCCTTATTCTTCTTTAGGGCCCCCACCTGCTGCTCGGGGGTGGGGGCCGAAAGGGAGGACAATAGGTCCCCCCTTATTCTTATTTAGGGCCTCCACCTGCTTCTCAGGGGTGGGGGCCAAGGGGGAGGACAATAGGTCCCCCTTATTCTTCTTTAGGGCCCCCACCCGCCGCTCAGGGGTGGGGGCCGGTGGTGAGGACAATAGGTCCCCCCCTTATTCTTCTTTAGAGCCCCCACCTGCCGTTCAGGGGTGCGGCCTGGGGGCCGGGGGGCAGGGAATGTTTTTTTATTTTTTTTTTACAGTGAGCAGCCGCAGGTTTAATAAACATGCCTACTCGCGGTATAGCAAGTAATTACTAAGTAATTTTTACTTAGTATTAGTAGATAGCTCCCTAATACCATGGTAGATAGCTCCCTAATATCTACTTATTCCTTCCTGTCATTCCATTGACGGGCTAAGTAACTTACATTTTATATGAATGTGTGTTACTTGATTGTTGTAAGTGTTGCAAATGCTTACAGCTGAATCCCGGCTATGTTTGTATACTTTTTATTTAAACTTGTATACAGTGTAACATTCTTCATTCTTCCACTGGGTAGGTATATTAGTACTTCGGCAATACTGTGTTTCGGAACTTCGGCACTTCGACACTTCGGAACTTCGGCACTTCGGAACTTTGGGACATTGGCACTACGGCACTTCGACCCTTCGGAAATTCGGCAAATTCTGAATTTCGGGACTTCGGCAATTCAGCTATTCGGACATTCGGATGTATCCGAATGTCCAAATTGCCAGAAATTTGTCTGAATTGCCATTCAGAACGAAACTAATTGCACATGTCTACTGCAAAGGTAGTTATTGCAGTTTTTAATAACTGCAATAATAACTTTTGAGGGTTAGCTACACCTATAGTGACTGTCTACCAAACAGCCACTAGAGGGACTTCGGGGTCATTAGGTAACTGACACTTGACATCCTCACGCTGTGCATGAGGACATCAAGCGTCACCCGAACCCGATAGGAAAACATTGTATAGTGAAGTCCTAATGCGAGCGTGCCCATCACTGTGCATGTGCATTAAGTCCCTCCGCCATGTTGCTCTGACCACCATTTGCCATGTAATAATCAATTTGGAAACTTTAAATTCAATTAGAATTCCCCTTGAATTCTTGACAGTGCACATTTTAGTGAATAACCTTGTACAAAATTGTATAGTTTATAAAGCACCAACAAATTCTACACCACTATGACATAGGTGAACACAGGAACAAAGGCCCTGCTCAAACAAGCTTACATTCTAGGGGGAGTGGGGTAAAGTGGAAAAAGAGGTAAGGATAAGATGTAATTCATGTATGGGAAACAGGAAACTATAATAATAATAGAAAATAGTGTAATAGCTACTGGCGTTAGACATAAAGTACAACAATCGTCATGCAATATAATGATGTGCTGCTTGTTACCCCAGTGAAACCAATCACACCAGTTTCAAAACTAAAACATAAACACACAGAACAAGAAAGGTGAGCAGCGCACTAAAAAAATTTTTGTGCAGTGTACCACAAATGGTGATATATTATAACATATAAAAATGTATATATAGATTCTTGGGTGGTCACTAAAGAGATAAAATACACAATCGCATAGGACAATACAGCAGTTATAATGAATAAATAAATATGTAAAAAAGCACTAAAAGGTATCACACTCACATTTTCTAGAGCCTGTATTTAACACTGGATCAGGTATATACGCTTGAGTGTGATATGCAGGATGTTCCACCAGAGTCTATTGATAGCAGCTTTAATCATCAGGAGTAAAAGGTTGAAGAGAAGCATCATATAAGATAAAGTTAAAATTTAATTTATAGAGGGGAGAGGCCTGGACACCGACGGGAGCAGTCGCTTGTGAACGCAGCTCCGCGCCAACAGGCCTAAACTGAGCAATTGCCACAAAAAAGAACGGCAGAAAACAAATCCCACACCCACAATGTCTCACCCCAAGACCAAGAGACAAACTGAAAAGGCGGACAAGACGCAGTTTTTCGCCCCAAAACAGAACGCGCTTCGAGAATCCTCTCAGCTGGCGGGCAATCAAGATGGCGCCGACGATATCACCGATGCAGCTCCAGGTCCGCCCAACGATCAGGGGCCTCTGACCCAGGCAATAATGCAAAGCATGCTGGATGGAATGTCGATCAAGATAATGAAAAGTGTACAAACCTCCATAGGTGATCTGCGCAAAGAACTCATGGATCTCGGCTCCAGAACCTCTAGAATTGAGGAGAAAATGGCCGACGCTGAGGAAGCGCATAACGAATTAGCAGACAGATTGCAGCAATTGACAGAGCACCTCACAACACAGGAGGTAAAGCTGGCTGATATAGAAGATCGAAGCCACCGTAACAACCTGCGGCTAAGGGGGGTGGCAGAATCTGTGGGCATAAACGACCTGGCTGCACATGTCACGGCCTACCTCAAAGCAAAAGTGCCAGACATCCCACAGGACATGCTCCTCTTTGACCGCATCCACAGGACGGCGAGACACAAGTTCCTGCCCCAAGACGCTCCCAGGGACATATTGGTGCGTATTCACTATTATCACTCCAAAGAGGCTATTCTGAAGAGCAGCAGAACACGTAATGACTTACCAGACCACTACCGCAACATCATGCTGTTCGCGAAAGTCTCCGCATACACCCTTCAAAAAAGGAGAGAATTCCAAGACATAACTGCAGCGTTAAGGGAACACCGCATATTATACCGCTGGGGATACCCAGTTAAACTGTTGGTGCAGAAAGCAGGAAAGACCAAAGTGATAACAACCCCGGAGGAAGGTGCCGACGCACTGAGAGAATGGGGCATTGAAAGAGGACCACAGAACAACCGGTCAACAGATCCGAGAAGGTTGACACTGGACTGGAAACGTGCAAAAGGCACATAGACTATATACCTATGGTGCCTGAGAGGGCCTAACACCATGGACTTTGTCGAGTCGCAAGTATCATTGCTAAGTTAATGTTGATGACTCTGTAATATTGATTACCCATGGATGTGCCCGTACCTAGTTAATTCCCTTATTGAGTGTACGGTAAGCAGGGCGGGTATAGCACCAGTGAGCAGGCATGATGGGTGGAGATGTTAGGGTTAACCCTGTGTAGGGATGCAATTGGGATCCCTAAGAGGTAACCATAGGAACCCCGACATCTAATCTAATGGTCAACTGAGGTTTTCTTAAATATTTCTACAAAAAAAAAACACGTTTTATTAACCTAAATATGCATACTGCCATAGTCAAATAGGCCGGCGCGTAGCGCATCTACCCCCCCCCCCCCAGGCATAGAAGTGATACACTTCTACCCCCAAGGCACTTGGATGAAGTGCCGAGCCTTAAACAGGGCATGGTTCCACCTTGTAGATACTTTCTTTGTTGTTTGGTTATGTTTTCAGGTTGCAAGGCTCAGTGGGTGGGGGCCCGTTGCCCGCACCGCTGGGGACTGGGATTGGGACCGAGTGGGTGGTCCCAGTTCTAACGATCACAAGGGAGCACACGTTCTCATCCACGGAGGCGCGACACTACGCACCACATACTACCAGGGCACCTGTGGAAAGTCGCTACAGACCCTAGGGATAGGCCCGCTCTGCTTGATGGCACTGGGAGGAGCAGGCCATCCTGTAACAAACATACACTCTCAATGCAAAGCACAACCCTTCCTGTCTGACCCTCCATGAAAATATACACACATAATGTGAGGGGATTGAATATCCCGACTAAGAGACACCTATTACTCAGAGAGCTCAAACAGCATGGCACAGACGTGGTGTGCCTGCAGGAGACCCACTTCCGCACCAATGACCATCCCAAAATTATGGAACTCGACTATCCACACCAATTCCACTCTACCTCCCCGACTAAAGCTAGGGGTACCTCTATCCTGATAAGTAAACACGTCTCTTTCTCCCTAAAATCACAACATGTAGATCAGATGGGCAGATACGTAGTAATAGTGGGAACGATCAATGACATAGAGTACACCATTGCAAGTATATACGCGCCCAATCAAAACCAGAGGAACTTCCTACACAAAATATTTCAAATTCTAGCGCCTATACAACAAGGAGTCACACTCATTTGTGGTGATTTCAACCACATTTTTGACACGACCATGGACACGACCATCAGACGCCAGAGCAGGGCCCTCTAGACCCTACTACACACGAACCACTACTACGATACGTGGAGAATTACACATCCCTCGGAGAAAGCATACACTCATTTTTCACCCGTCCACAACTCATACTCATACTAGGATAGATGGATTTCCCCTCCAGGGCTCACACCTCAACCAAATCCTAAACTGCAACATAGAACATATTACATGGTTAGATCATGCGCCAGTACTACTGGAAATGAAAGACCTATATGACTTCAAACACCGTAGCCCATGGAGAATCAATGATTCTCTCCTTCTCAATCCACAATTCGTGGCTGACCTGACCACACAAATGAAACAGTATTTTGTGGAAAATGAGACACCGGATGTCTCATCCACAACGGTCTGGATGGCCCATAAGCCAGTAGTCCGGGGATTACTGATACGTCGGGCCTCATACCTCCGAAACAGTCACAAAAACTAACACTTGAACTACAAAAAGAACTCTATGACATAAACATGGAGAATCAGCTCTCCCCAGCTGATGACAGACGCCGGCGCATAATTCAGATTACTAGGAGTCTACACACACAAGCCCTAGAACGCACAGAACACAACCTGAAATGCTTGAAAATACACCAATATGCCCAGGGCAACAAGGCTAGCAAACTTCTAGCACAGACTTAAATACGACAAGCCTCGCAAAAGATCGCTTACCTAACCTAACACACGGCCTGAAACTTACCACCCCGAAAGCCATTAGTGATGAGTTTGCACGATACTATGCCAAATTGTACAATTTGAGACAGGACCCCACAACCACACAACCATTAGAGAGAGACATACAGGCGTATCTGAGAGACACGCACTTGCCCCGATTAACTGTCCAACAACAATTGGAACTCACAAAACCACTCTGTGAAGAGGAAATAAGAAATGTAATTAGGACCCTACCATTGGGCAAGGCCCTGGGACCTGATGGGTTAGATAATGCTTACTATAAGAAGTTCAGTGCTACCATGGCACCATACTTAGTCAAAGCCTACACACAGGCCACTGCCCATAGAACGCTACCCCCTGAGATGTTAACTGCGCACATTGTTACACTGCCCAAAAGAGGGATATCCCAGAGGGGTTTGTTTCGGTGGTGGAAGCCCTATACAGCTCTCCAAGGGCCCAGGTGCTCAACTCAGGGTTCCTCACAGAACCCCTAAAATTGTCAAATGGCACCAGACAGGGGTGCCCATTGTTGCCTCTGTTATACGTTCTAGTCTTAGAACCTTTAGCGGTGAAAATAAGGAATAACCCGAACATACATGGCGTCAGGATCAATGGACGGGAATATACTACCAACCTATTCGCAGATGACGTCCTGTTGACGCTTACCCAACCCCAGATCTCCCTCCCCAACTTATTACAATAAATAACCACATATGGCACCCACTCATATTACAAACTCAACATTACAAAAACACAGGCCATGGGGGTGGGTGTCCCGTCGGGCACACTGGACCTACTACGGAGCTCATTCACACTAGATTGGAGGCAGGACCATTTAACTTTCTTAGGAATCAACATTACAAAAAACCTGACAAACCTCATAGCAGCGAACTACGACCCATTGCTGAAGACTATAACAAACACATTAAAGGGGTGGGAGGGCAAGTTCCTGTCATGGCTGGGTAGGATGGCTGCAGTTAAAAATTCCAATATCTAATAAGAACGTTACAAATCCACGTATCAAAAAGGAACCTAGATAACCTACAAAAGCTCTTTACAAGCTTCATATGGGCCCATCGAAAAGTAAGAGTAGCAGCGAAAGTGCTGTGTAGGCCACAAGAGAATGGGGGCCTAGGTATGCTGGACGTTAGACAATATTACAAAGCGGCTGTCCTGGCCACTGCTATACAAACACACTGAGGATAAATGGATCATCTTCCAACAAATATTAGAAAGGTACATTTCTCAGTATGTACCATTGGGAAATAAGTATAAAAGAAACAAATTAAAACCAATGTGGCTTAGTAGAGAAGTAAAACAAGAGATTAAAAATAAGAAAAGGGCATTTAAAGCATTTAAATCAGACAAATCAGATGCATCTTATAAAAGATATAAGAAAGCAAATAATGCGTGCAAAAAGGCAATTAAACTTGCTAAACTTCAAAATGAAAAAATGATAGCTAAAGAGAGCAAAACCAACCCCAAAGCATTTTTTAAGTACATAAATTCCAAAAAAAACAAAAATGAAAGTATAGGTACACTTAAAACTCAAACGGGGGTGTTAGTTCATGAAGACCAAGAAAAGGCAGGAATTCTAAATAACTATTTCTCCTCCGTATATATTAAAGAAGAACCCATGGCAATAGATGTGCAAATGATTGCTACTAAAAACTTGCAGAATAATTGTAATTGGTTAACTCAAGACAATGTGCTGCAGCAACTAAAGAAAGTTAATATAAACAAAGCTCCAGGGCCTGACGGTATCCATCCACGTGTACTTAAGGAACTAAGTGTAGAAATAAGTGAACCTCTGTTTTTAATCTTTCAAGATTCTTTTCTTTCAGGAAGTGTTCCGGAGGATTGGAGGAAGGCAGATGTGGTTCCTATATTCAAAAAGGGTTCAAAATCCTTGCCTGGAAATTATAGACCTGTGAGCTTAACTTCTGTGGCTGGTAAAATATTTGAAAGGTTATTAAGGGATAATATTCAAGAATTCCTTGAGAAGAATATGGTTATCAGCAAAAATCAGCACGGTTTTATGAAGCACAGGTCATGTCAAACTAACTTGATTGCGTTCTATGAAGAAGTAAGTAGAAGTATAGATCAGGGTGTTGCAGTGGATGTGATCTATTTGGATTTTGCCAAGGCATTTGATACAGTTCCACACAAAAGATTAGTGTTCAAACTCAAGGAAATCGGTCTCGATGAAAAGGCTTGTTCTTGGGTAGAACATTGGCTTAAAAACAGAATACAAAGAGTTGTCGTTAATGGTAAATTTTCAAGCTGGACAGAGGTGGCAAGTGGTGTCCCTCAGGGGTCTGTTCTGGGACCCCTTCTATTTAACATTTTTATAAATGATCTTGAAGACAGCATTGAAAGTCATGTTTCAGTGTTTGCAGATGACACAAAACTTTGTAAAATAATACAATGTGAGCAAGATATTACTTTGCTGCAGAAGGATTTAGATAGACTGGAGGACTGGGCACTCAAATGGCAGATGAAATTTAATGTTGAAAAATGCAAAGTTATGCACTTCGGCGTAAAGAATACACAAGCAACGTATACCCTTAATGGAAGCGAATTAGGGATAACAACACACGAAAAGGACTTGGGAATTGTTATAGACAACAAACTATGCAACAATGTGCAATGTCAATCAGCAGTGGCCAAGGCCAGTAAGGTATTGTCATGCATGAAAAAGGGCATTCATTCTCGGGACGAGAATATCATTTTGCCTCTCTATAAATCACTGGTAAGACCACATATTGAATATGCTGTGCAATTTTGGGCACCTGTTCTAAAGAAGGATATCATGGCACTAGAAAAAGTGCAGAGGCGGGCTACAAAATTAATAAAAGGAATGGAACATATCAGCTATGAAGAAAGGTTAACAAATTTAAACCTATTTAGTTTAGAAAAACGTCGCCTGAGAGGGGATATGATAACATTATACAAATATATTCGGGGCCAATACAAACCATTGTGTGGAAATCTATTCACAAACCGGACTTTACATAGGACACGAGGCCATGCGTTGAGACTGGAAGAAAGAAGATTTCGTCTAAGGCAAAGGAAAGGTTTTTTTACTGTAAGAACAATCAGGATGTGGAATTCTCTGCCTGAAGAAGTGGTTTTATTAGAGTCCATACAGATGTTCAAACAGCTACTAGATGCATACTTGCAAAGACAGAATATTCAAGGATATAATCTTTCAATGTAGGGTAATAACTGCTTGATTCAAGGATAAATCTGACTGCCATTCTGGGGTCAATAAGGAATTTTTTGTCCTAGCTTGTTGCAAAATTGTGCTTCAAACTGGGGTTTTTTTTTTTTTTTTTTTTTCTTCTCTTTTGGATCAACAGCAAAAAACAGGTGTGAGGAAGGCTGAACTTGATGGATGCAAGTCTCTTTTCAGCTATCTAACTATGTAACTATGTAACTATGTAACTATGTAACTATGTGGGTAGAAATGGAGGCCTATTGGGCATGCCCCAAAGGACTGAGATATTTATTTTGACATAACATGTGACACTTCCATCAACCAATGGGGACAAGGCAAGGGGTGGGCGCAGGCATCCCCCCTATACAGTCTTCATCTGGCAAACCCAGCCTTTGACTATCGCCCCTGGATAAGCAGGGGGTGCAATAGGGTCGGCCACCTATACGACAGCGACAAACTACTTGACTTCCCAGACCTACAACGGAAATACACGCTACCACACAACACAATATTCCAATGCCTACAGCTGAAGTCCATGCTTCAGGGATCCAACGTTACCACTGCAACGGCCAACACAAGACACATTGAACAGATGTGTACAGCTACAAAACAGCCCACAAAGCTGATATCCACCCTTTATAACATGTTGATCCAACCGCACATAGACCCCCCAGACAAATTTAAGGTAGCTTGGCAGGAAGACATAGGAAAGACCTTCACTGAACTACAATGGAGAAAAGCATTTGTAGCACACAAAAAGAAGACAAATTGTGCCTCTCATTTGGAACAGATGCGCAAAATCCAATAACGCTGGTACATGGTACCGGACCGATTGGTGAGAATCTACCCAAATACCTCTAGTGTATGCTGGAGATGTCAGGGAGACAGGGGAACAATGTATCATATATGGTGGACATGCCCGAAACTGACAAAATACTGGAGGGAGGTGGAGGAAATAGTGGGATTGGCCCTGGGTAGAGAACTCACAATTACTCCGGAGTGCGGACTCCTATTTATGGGTTTAGAGGAGCTCAACAACACGGACTCCCGTTTACTATTTCATATCCTCATATCAGCGAATACCCTAATAGCTAGGGCATGGAAGCAGGATCTTGCACCCACCAAAGAGGCCCTGCTTCAGCAAATTACCATGAATCTGGTATACGAAAAGGGATTGAACAGACAAAGTCTCTCGAACAAATTTGCCAACTTAGCCCATACTCAATGGGTGATAATAGTGGGCAAGGAGGGGGAGTGAAACACATAATGAGAAGAGGTTGCTGCGGAGCGTAGTGGACCACTAAAAGTAGTAACCCACATGTACATAGTTGTAAGGTTTATAGTTTTAATGTTACAAAAAGAAGGGAGCCAGTGTGCAGGATCACGATTCATGATGAAGCCCAATGGAGCATACCTATAGATAATAACAAGGATGATAGGTCGAGAGCGGCCATAGAGAACAAAGGCTCTAAGTACAAACAGGGAATGCTTACAGGACACCTAAGCATCGCCGAAAGGTGACTCAAGTTAGAATGACAGCTGTTTGTTCCCCTTGAACATTCCTCCCACCTCCCCTCCTCCTTCCAAATCCATCTCTGTACCCTTGTGTCCCCTCCCCTCCCCCCCCCCCTTTTATCCTCTTTTACTACGGAACAATAGTTCGTCAGTAAGGCAAAACTGTAATGTGGTACATTGACTATCGCACTTGAGTGTCAAAATGTGTCAATTGTCCATTGAAAGACAGGTCAAGCACAGATATTAGCACAGCCTAGGTACCCTGTACCATAACAGAGATAGCCAAGCGGTCTAATCTAATGTATACTGTGCACGTTCTACATGTTTTCCCCAAGTTTCTCACACGGCTACAGCAGCCATATAGTGGGGATATGTTGATCAACGCTTAAAGAGTGTCCGTTTGGACATAGTCACACATATAGGTTTATGTTTCTGTAACCACTATAACGCTACTCCCCGTCACCAGAGTAATTAACCCGTGGGAGGTACACTTTCGCAAACATATTACCAATGTGTCAGATAACGCACATACCAGAACAACATTTGTATAGTATCCTTGAATAAGCCTGTGATGTTATGTAACGGGAAAATCAAGAATAGATCATTTTGTGTTAGCTAGTCTGAACTGTTGGATTTGATGTGGATAATTGGCATATTAACCATGTAATGATGAACCCAAAATGATGAACACAAAATGTGAATGTAAGCCTACCCTCCCCCCCCCCCTTTCCTGTGATAAATCAATAAAAAACTACAAATTGAAAAAAAAAAGAAAAATTTAGTTTATACAACAAACATAAAAACCTTACATTTCAATTTGCTTGGTGACATAAAAGTTCAGCCTTAGCACAATGCGTTTCAACAGAGTTTGCATCTTCCTCAGGTGCTGGGTGCTTGATGCTGCAGGTATCCCCTTTTTTAAATTGACGAAATTGGTGCCAGAATAACCGGTTTCGTCATCAGTGATATAATTTACGGTTTTGCCTCATCCCAGGGCCCTATTTAGCCTTGTACTGCAAAGAGCCACAGATGTATTTTTTTCCCCAAGTAAGTGGGTTAATCTCATAAGAGCTGACATCACTTTCGGGTGTAACAAGATGATGACTCTGTCCGGTTGGTGAAATCGGAAGGGGATATTACCGATGATGATGGAACCAGTGATTTTTTTTTTTTTTTAATTCTTTATTTTATTTGTGCATGGAAATTCACATATAGCACACCGTGCAATAGTCAGGGTATGCAGAGTTGAACAAAGGTTTACATCAATTAGGCATGAAAAAACTTTGCACATTTTTTAATTTTTAACGTTTAACATCGAGTTATATCTAGGCTGACTGTTAATAAGAGTGAAAAACTTAGTGTAATACAGGTTATAATGGTAATAGAGAACATTGCAGGCTAGTTGTTCAAGCTGATGTTGCTATGTAATAGATGCTAGTGATTAGCTGTATCTGGCTAAACATGCTGAATAGATCAATCTTAGCTTAAATATGCGATATATGCTAGTATCTGAGTTTCATGGGCTAAGAAGCTCAATTTTATAATGTGGTCAGGCTTGGGTCAGTACAGCGTTAGCAAGAAAAGTAAAATTTGCATGCAAGCAAGCAAGCGGAATTACACATAGTAACTGCCAGTATTAAAAGTGAGTTTCTGGTTTATACAGGCTTATGTGGTTGTGTCATGTTATCAGGAATATTTCACTGTGGACATTAGGTGTTAGCTCTGTTTTGTCAGGTATGTTATGAATGAGATGTTGGGGTCAGAGCTGTGCCTATGTCAGGTTGTTATAGCCACTGGGTGTGTAGAAAGAGTGTTGGCAGAGGGTTGTGTGGGTTGTCAGGGTGGTCGCAGCAACAAATGTATGGGAGAGTGGTATAAACACATTTTAGTAATCACGGACACAGAACGAAAGTCATTTTGATTTTTGTATGCTGTTGGTTCTGTTGTGTTGCCGCGGAGGTTCGTGGGTCCCTTAGCCAATTCCCGTTGTGGGGAAGTTCCATGCTGGGTCATTGAGCCGATGTTTCTTTGGGGCTGCGAGTTGCACCTCTTCCAGGGTGTTCCGCTGTCTGAATGTCCCTCCATCGCTAATCCGTGGGGTGGTCCTCCATGTCATGCTTCTGTTAGTTGTAGAAGCTGCAGAGTGTGGAGGTACGCCTTGCTGGTCCCAAGTTCTGGTGCCATACGGTATATATGTTTGTTGGGTTTGCTTGACGCTCCATCTCCTGTGTGTCTGGTATTGAATGTCGGCACCCATTCCATGCGGTTCCCCCGCCAGTCTCGGTGGTCGCTGGTGTCTGTTGTGCTGGGCGGCATTTTTGGGGATTCGAGGTAGGGGCCCATAACAGCGGCGCCAGGTTACCGGGCAAAGCCACGTGGCCACCGTTTTCACCGCTTGTCTTCGGGTTAGGCCCTGGGTGCAGAGGATCGTCCAGAAGCTCTGGCACCGCTGATCGAAAGCCTCCAGGGACCCTGGTGCTTGCTTGTTGCTTGTGCCCGTTGCTGTGGGTTGATGCTGGGCCGCCATCTTGGGTGTGTGTTTTAGTTCCCAGATAGGCTCCGGTTTTCTGGCCAGCGGGGACCGGGATGACCCCCACCGGTCCAGGGGGGGGGCAGGAACAGTGTGGGTCTGCTGGACGTGCCGGTCGGCAGGGAAGTCGGCCGCCCCTCCCTCTCCTAGCCGTCTGCAGGCCCCGACGTGTATGGAACCAGTGATTTTGGCGCCAATATGGTGATTTTAAAAAATGGGATACCTGCCGCAACAAGCCACCAGCACCTGAGGAAGACACAGGCTGCATTGAAACGCCTTGTGCTAAGACTGTGAACTTTTGTGGCACCAAGCAAATTGGAATGTAAGGTTTTTATGTTTGTTGTATAAATAAAATGTAAACTTTATCTTATATTTGGTACTTCTCTTCAATTTTTTATTCCTGAGGATTAAAGCTGCTATCAATATACTGGTGGAACATCCTGCATATCACACTCAAGCGTATATATCTGAGCCAGTGTTAAATACAGGCTCTAGAAAATGTGAGTGTGATACCTTTTAGTGCTTTTTTACCTCTTTATTTATTCATTATACCTGCTGTATTGCCCTATGAGATTGTGTGTTTTATCTCTTTAGTGACCACCCAGGAATCTCTAAAAGAGTATATATAAGATTTTATATGTTAATATATATCACCATTTGTGGTACACTGTCACAAAAAATATTTTAGTGCCCTGTTCACCTTTCTTGTTCTGTTTGTTTAGGTTACTACAATAGTTTACAGTGAAGGGTTAGACGGGTTAGGTAAAGTCACATACAGGATAACAGGTGGTGAGTGGTTGTGTACCTTAGATATAGAACAGTCACTATAGTGATAAAGCCTGTAACATTGTGTAATTTAGAACATGTGCTGTTTGTTTAGTATTTTCAGCAGAACAAAAATACACATAAATCAACAATAATGGAGTATTTTATCAACTGTTTTGTCAATAGTTAAAGTTTGCTCTCAACAGGATTTAAAAATAAGGGTGGATCTCACATCCTCATTTCCTCCACGTGCAGTCACTTTAGGCTTTTGTGGGTTTCAGTAGAAAGAAAACACACATTATTCACAGTGTGAAGCAAAACTATAAATTGCTGTATCCCTCAATCTTAGTGCAGCATCAAAATATATATATTTTTTTATTACTGGCATTTATAAAGCGCCAACATATTCCGCAGCGCTGTACAATTGGGAGAACGATACAAGATAAACAGACCGATAAAAAAGGTAGATGGTCCTGCCTGTGAGCTTACAATCTAAAGGTAAAATAGGGAAATGAGACAAGAGGCAGCAGAGGAATTTGAAGGTGATGGCAGAGAGAATTTATTATATTACTCCAGTGATTGATAATATGCGAAGGGAGTGAGGAGGTGATCTTTGGTTCGAAACAGCTGGGGGAGTCATGCTATATAATTAGAAGGAACCAGGGTGGGTAGAGCAGAGTAGAAATAAAGATTCTTAGTTGCAGGGATGGAAGTTAAAGGGTGCAAAGCAAGAAGAGCGCTCCCTCGCTCCAGTCCACATTACACATGACTGCCAGTCCCAGGAGAGCCCTAAGGTGCTTCCAAGTGGTCTTTTGGGGGATAGCGTTTTTTGTAAATTTGACAATTTTTATTTTCATGAGAATGTTAACACAGTCGTGATGTTCAATTTTGTGTAGTCAATGAAACACATCGACATTGACATTGTAATATACAATTTGGTGATGTCTGACCAGCAGTCTGTACCAGTTCGAATAGGGTGGTTTCCTTTAACTCTCACATGTCAAATTATTACCTGTGCTTACATTACCTGTGTAACATCTCATTTAACATACATGTATGATTCTTCATAAAACAAAATACATACAACTATATAACTATATACCAATGGGTGTTTGATCATTTGGGGTAAAGTATGTCCTATCCTTTGCGTTCAAACCATCCTATAAGTATCGGGAAGTGTTAGATTTTCTCAACCTTTGATGCTTAGTGGGGTACGGGGTGTTTTTAAAAGAGTGACTGTAACGGATGACCTGGCACCCCGACTGAGTACCTCCGTTAATGGATGCTCCTAGTGCTTCCTGAGGACTCCAAGCACTCTGGTAGACACCACAATCACCGAATCCGAGAAACCTTTAAATTCTCCCAAGCATATGAATGCTGTAGACCATTGAATAGGAACCATACGAATAGGCTTGTACTCCTAGCAGTCAACTGGAACAGCATGCAATAAATCCTTCCCCCCAATAATGAGACGACACATCACTTTGAGGGTAAAACAGGAACTCTGGACTGGCTCATGCAGCCTGGCTTTTATTTCCAACTCACACATACAGGCCACACCCAGGGGGAGGCATAAAAGAACCAATGACATAGATGTTACCTCCCACACATCCCCTCCCCTTAGTGTGACACATAATCCCATTATGCATACAGTGTAAAATATACTTTTACACAACTTTCATAACTTTAAAACCATACATCACATTCACATAAAAATACATATCCACAATCAATCCATTCAGGGGAACAACATATTAAAAAATGAATCCGACCAGGGGTTCAAAAGTTACTAAAAGTATCTTTTGTTCCTTTCTGGCTGGCAGAAAAACATCCCCACAATGCACCCTGGTTTCCTCCCTTCTGCCCTGGAGTTAATTGGAGAAGTAATCCAATTACCCAGGACTAAAGGCAGACTCCATTAACCACATGGTTGCAAAACGACATAAAACACTTTAAAATACATAAAGTCACATTTACACATAACACACAGACATTTCACCTATCCCCAGATAGCTGGGATCTGCACGCACAAAACTACCGAATAGCGCGCAGATCCTACTCACACAGTACAATTGCCATGGAGCTAAAGTCTTTCCCATAGTCTTTCATTATATGAATAGGCTCCATGGTATGGCTATCTGGGGTATCACATTCCCATAAAGTCTGGTCCATAGTCCAAAGGCAAGAGGCGGGCAATCAGCCCCCTCCAAGGACACGTGGCGAGGTTGGTTTCGCCACACTTCTCCCCTTTACCCCCCAGACTAACAGGGTACTTGACCTCCTGCCGGTCAGTGCCCTTGTTAGTCCAGCAGCCCACCCACAAGACAGAAACAGCAGAGCAGCCCACCCACAATAAACAGTTACTACACCTGGGTGAGGGAGAATCTTGTCCAGGTTCAGGACAAGGTAGGTTGGTAGGTTGCTGAGGGGGCAGAGACCAGCGGTACTCTGTCCTGTTGCCAGCACTACCACGGGAGTAGTCTGGTTGGAGCCTGGTTGCTGGAGACCGACTGTCTCCCCTTTAAATACACCGCTCTGCTGCTGGAGACCGACTGTCTCCCCTTGAGTTACACCGCTCTGCTGCTGGAGACCGACTGTCTCCCCTTGAGTTACACAGCTCTGCTGCTGGAGACCGACTGTCTCCCCTTTAGTTACACAGCTCTGCTGCTGGAGACAGACTGTTTCCCCTTTAAATACACCGCTCTGCTGCTGGAGACCGACTGTCTCCCCTTGAGTTACACCGCTCTGCTGCTGGAGACCGACTGTCTCCCCTTGAGTTACACAACTCTGCTGCTGGAGACCGACTGTCTCCCCTTTAGTTACACAGCTCTGCTGCTGGAGACAGACTGTCTCCCCTTTGGCTAAACAGCCCTGTTGTGGGGGGGCAGGACCGACCGTCCCTACCCCCTGTGCTGGAAGTGCAGAGACCACGGTCCCATCTGCACAGGTGTGGGGCTTACAGTCTCCCCCTGGTACATTAAGCTGCCGCTGGGGAGAGGTGGTAACCAGCTCCTCTCCCATTAGAACACTCTGCCGCTGGGGAATGGAGACTGGGCTCTCCATTCCCTGTACATTAATGATCCGCCGCTGGGGAGAGGTGGTAACAATCTCCTCTCCCATGCATACTTCCCGTCTCTGCGGAGGGAGACCGACTGTCTCTCCTCCCAGCACAGAGTCCTGCTGTGGGGGAAAGGGGGCTGGGCTCTCTATTCCCTGCTGGATACTCTGCCGCTGGGGAATGGAGACCGGGCTCCCAATTCCCAACAAATCACACTGCCGCTG
Source organism: Pelobates fuscus (assembly GCF_036172605.1). Taxonomy (NCBI): domain Eukaryota; kingdom Metazoa; phylum Chordata; class Amphibia; order Anura; family Pelobatidae; genus Pelobates; species Pelobates fuscus. The sequence goes on along the minus strand of NC_086317.1, from coordinate 92,774,694 downwards.
GGGAGGGAGGACGGCTCCTTCAGCTCCCTGTAACTTGGGCGCAGAGACCACGGTCCCATCTGCGCTGGTGTGGGGCTTACGGTCTCCCCTTGGTGGGTTAGGCTGCCGCTGGAGAGAGGGTGTAACAAGCTCCTCTCTCTGAACTGTAACCTGCCGCTGGGGATCTGGGCCGACTGCCCAGCATCCCTGTAGGGCCGGTAGAGAGACCTCGATCCCATCTCCACCTGCCATCTGTGGGTCTCTCCAGGACCAGTCTATGAGGTCCCCTACTTCTGCAACTGGTAGTGAAGCAGGGGGTACCTCTGCCGCGTTTTCCCAGCTATAGGCTAGCAGGTCTGGGTCTGCCACCCAGTTTTCCCGGTCTGCGTCCCTGCTCTGCGGCTGGCAGGAATTTAATAGTTCTACATAGTCCATCTCCAGCTCTCGTTCCATGGCAACGAAACGGCGGAGGTCTTCTCCCAGTCCAATAGATCTCGGGCCCTGTATCATCTCACCTCGGTAATGAAAGATAGCCCAGTACCGTGACTCTGCTGGACTGCCGAAGTCGACATCCTCCACTAAGGCTTTCCACAACAGGCCAGGGCTTGTGTAGTTCTCCCCCTCTGGCTGGATGCCCTCTGCCCTCCACGTCTCTGGCTGGACAGTGCACCACCACAGTGCCCGGTATGAGGCGTCCAGGCTCAGTTCCCTTTCCACGAGGTACTCGAGTTGTCTTACCCGCTGCCCTCCAGGTTGATCTCCCAGAAGTGGCATCCGCCAGGCCATTTGTTCCTCCAACTGGTATGCGACACCAGGAAGGCGCTGCTGCCGTTGATACTGGACTTCCTCCAGGGCATCGTACCATAATTCTTTCCGGGCATTATCTCTCCATTCTAATTCACTCTCTTCCTCAGGTGTGTGTGTTGCCCAGGGATCTACGAACCCCATTTTCCCAAATCTTTGTGTAGACAGGGACGCTGTAGGCATACTAGCGTCGCCCTCAATTTGTAAATCCAAACGTACTGTGTCTCCGAGCTGCTTTATCTCGCACTAGGACGCCATCCCACCGCTTGCCACCAATGTAACGGATCACCTGGCACCCCGACTGAGTACCTCCGTTAATGGATGCTCCTAGTGCTTCCTGAGGACTCCAAGCACTCTGGTAGACACCACAATCACCAAATCCGAGAAACCTTTAAATTCTCCCAAGCATATGAATGCTGTAGACCATTGAATAGGAACCATACGAATAGGCTTGTACTCCTAGCAGTCAACTGGAACAGCATGCAATAAATCCTTCCCCCCAATAATGAGACGACACATCACTTTGAGGGTAAAACAGGAACTCTGGACTGGCTCATCCAGCCTGGCTTTTATTTCCAACTCACACATACAGGCCACACCCAGGGGGAGGCATAAAAGAACCAATGACATAGATGTTACCTCCCACACATCCCCTCCCCTTAGTGTGACACATAATCCCATTATGCATACAGTGTAAAATATACTTTTACACAACTTTCATAACTTTAAAACCATACATCACATTCACATAAAAATACATATCCACAATCAATCCATTCAGGGGAACAACATATTAAAAAATGGCATGAATCCGACCAGGGGTTCAAAAGTTACTAAAAGTATCTTTTGTTCCTTTCTGGCTGGCAGAAAAACATCCCCACAATGCACCCTGGTTTCCTCCCTTCTGCCCTGGAGTTAATTGGAGAAGTAATCCAATTACCCAGGACTAAAGGCAGACTCCATTAACCACATGGTTGCAAAACGACATAAAACACTTTAAAATACATAAAGTCACATTTACACATAACACACAGACATTTCACCTATCCCCAGATAGCTGGGATCTGCACGCACAAAACTACCGAATAGCGCGCAGATCCTACTCACACAGTACAATTGCCATGGAGCTAAAGTCTTTCCCATAGTCTTTCATTATATGAATAGGCTCCATGGTATGGCTATCTGGGGAGGTTACTGCACGCATGCACAGTGCTTATTAAAGGGCTGCACATGCGCGAACGGGAGGTTACTGCACGCATGCGCAGTGCTCATTAAAGGGTGCATGCGCAGATTATCGTCGCGCATGGCGGCAACTATGATGACTGTCGAGTATATACAAGTGTGGGCGGTCTTGTAGAGTGATGAGGTACTGTAGCTTGTCTGCTTAGTATTGTGCATGCGCAAATAGGAAGTTACTATGTACATGCGCGGCAGTTTGCCGTTATGCGCATGCGCGGACGGGAGGTTACTGCATGCATGCGCAGTGCTCATTAAACAGCGCATGCACAGATCATCGTCGCGTGTGGCGGCAATTAGGATGACTGTGGAGCATATCCACTTTTTGCCAACAAGCAAGATGGCGGTTTTGGTCGCTTGATAAAGTGTGAGTACACTTATTGCCTTTAGAGGTGGGTTATTTGAATATTGACACCTGCTATTACTGTTTAGGTCCCATGTTTCTCTTTACTCCCTATATGTTTCCAGTACATTTAAATAGTTTTATTTGATATTGCTATGCTATTACCAGGATATTGTGCCAGCACTTGAGGTGGTGATGTCACTTCCTGTGCATTGTATCTGCCTTTACTTCTGTTACTTTGTTTATATTTATTTTTTCTTATATGTTTACATTCTGGTACTTTTTTGTACATAATAAAATTTAAATAATTTTTTGAGATTGTTATGGTGTGCATTCTATATCCTATATACATATGGCTATCTGGGGTATCACATTCCCATAAAGTCTGGTCCATAGTCCAAAGGCAAGAGGCGGGCAATCAGCCCCCTCCAAGGACACGTGGCGAGGTCGGTTTCGCCACAGTGACCTTCTGCTGGTTTAGAGGGGACTGCTTGGATTAGCTGCTTGTTGACCTAGAGTTAGTTGGAGTAGCCACTCAGTTTTGCTCAGGTGAGGGTACCACTTGTGTCCCGTCACCTGCAACAATGATATACTTTAAATAAAAATAGTGGGTTTTTTTTGTTTTTTTTCCTTCCAGTGTCCCTACCATTAGGTGTTTACAGCTAGGATGAGTCCTGTGTTGTCTGGATATACCTGTCCCATTTATCCCGAACTTCTTGAAATTTGTCACCTGCCATGCATTCATAGTGTAAATTAGTGAATATTTGGTTTCTAAGAGCTTGCGTAGAAGGCGGCTCGGGGGATTTCCAGGCTCTGGCTATTAGGATGTTTTATTATGCAGTGGAATATAGGAATTGAATCTAGTTTGCTAAATACGTCTATTGACATTAAGAGGAGACTCCTCTCCGGCCGTAGAGTAACCTTGGTGCCTATAAGGTTGTAGTTTTGTAGCAGCCCCACCAAACGTTGTACATGGTCCCCTTAGTGGTCTTGCACCTCCAGCAAGTCCCTGAGGTGTTGGGTACATGTTCGCCAGCCTCACTGGCATCAAGTACCATCTGTATTGTAACTTGAGAAAAGAAAAAGTTACCTGCGCTCTCTCCTTAATCCCTATGTATATTTAGACAAATGGAGGTCATTTAGTTGCTCCAATGGCCATTGGAGGGAATGCCCGCCTGCCAGTGTCATTGCTGCCGGCCCAGTAGTGATGTGAGTGAGCACAGAACTTGTCTTTTTGTATTTGTATTGTAACTTGCGTATGAGTTCAAAGTGGGAGGCGCAGGCTGATCTGCCCTTGTGAGCCATGTAGGCTCTTTTCCATTGGAGTGGTGTGAAGTGTGAGTCTATGTCTGTTTGCCATGCCTGTTTGTGTATATAGCCGTGAAATCTCTAGGTTCAGTATTCAGTACAGCATAACTTAGGGACAGTGTTCTCTTGGGTGTGGCCAGAGATAGGCAGGCTCTTTCATAAGGGGTGAAATTAACCCTTTGCTCTGTCCTCTTTAGTTGGCCCTGTAACACTGATTTGACCTGTAGGTAGGAAAACACCGTTGTAGATGGTAGGTTATACTTGGCTTGTAACTCCGGATGTTGTAATAGTTTACCCGCTTCGTAAAGCTGGTGGACATGGGTGCAACCTCCATTTACTCAGGGTCTATAGTCGAAAGATGGATTCATGAAGTGTATGCTTAGGAGTGGGGAAGCCAGAGACCAGGTCCCGGACGAGCACACTCTATCTCTCTCTTAGTCTCATATCTGTAATAGCAATGAGTTGGTTTGAAACATGTCTGGCGGTTTAGGTCGGTCTGTTTTAGGTATCCAAAAGAGGTGGCTTATAGCTTTGTGGCTGCCCAGTGGGATTCGATTGTGATCCACTGTGGGGGTGCTATCTTCATGTGAGATGTCACTATTGTGGCCAAGATAGCAGCTTTATAGCATAGTTTGATTTCAGGCATTCCCAACCCTTCCTCTTCCTCAGAGGACCATATAGGAGTTTAGCACTAACCCTACTTCTTCGACCACTCCAGACAAAGTTTAGAAACATATTTTGGACTGTTTTGAAGTATGTAACTGGTATAGGTATTTGTAGTGTTCTGAATAGATATTGCAACTTTGGCAATAGGGACATCTTTAGAGCAGCGATCCTGCCCACCCAAGATAAGAATTTTGCTTCCCAGGATTTAAGAGGGTGGGATTTTCAGGCCCAAAAAGGTCTGGTAGTTCGTTCTCCAGTCAAAGGAGAATGCCCATCGCAGATTTTGCCTCTCTATCTCCCCTAAGTCAATGCACATTGCCTGGGTCGTAGTGATGTTAAATTTATTGTAGGACTGTTGTCCATATTCTGCTATAACCTGTATCAGGGTGGGGAGGGAGACCTGTGGTTGAGTCAATGTCAGAAGGACATCGTCCGCAAAGAGGTTGGCCTTAATTCCGTTTGGCCTAGTGTTATTCTGTGGATGTTTGGGTGGTCTCTGATCGTATTTTCCAGATGCTCTAGTGCCATGACATACAACAAAGGGGATAACAGGCAGCCCTGCCGAGACCTGTTCGATATTTAAAATGCGTCCGACACGAACCCCGCGTTCAGAGTCGTTGGAGAGCTGTGCAATGCCTGGACCACTGCCATGAATTCATCTGGTACACCGAATTTGGCCAAGACCGCCTCCAGGAATTTACGATTGAGGCGATCAAATGCCTTGTCCAGTACAGAGACATGAGTAGGCCCCCGCCTGTGGACCCCAGTTTGATGTTATGGATGAGATCAAATATTTTTCGCGTGTTGTCTGATCCTTGTTTTCCAACCATGAATCCCATCTAATCCATATGGATGATGTGTGGCAATATTTTTCCTAGCCTCAGAGCAAAAATCATGGCAAAGATCTTTGCGTCCGTGTTCAGGAGGGATATTGGCCTGAAGTTTTGGGGTAGGTGTGGCGATTTACCGAGTTTTGGTGAGGTGATAATGTGTGCCAGGAGCATGTCTTTGTGCTTGGTATTTGTAGAGAACGCCTCCGTGTCTGCTCTAGCTAGGTGGGGTGCCAAGGTCTCCCGATATTTCTTAAAGTATGTGTTGGCGAAGCCATCTGGCCCTGGTGCTTTCCCAGTAGGGAGTGCTTCAATAACCTCTATTATTTCTTAGGTCTTGACTGGCGCACAAACGTTTCCCTCTGTTTGGGACAGTGGCGTAGCTACCAAGGTCGCAGGGATCGCAGTTGTGACCGGCCCCTAACTGCAGGGGGCCTGGCCGCAGCCACGACCCCTGCAAACGTGTGCCTCCTAGATGTTGCCCCCTCCATGTTCCCCCTGTCATAGGGGGCCCAAGAGGTGGCCCGCTGACCACCTAATGGACCCCCCTGGCGGGCGGCAGAGTTCCTGTCAGAAGCGGCAAGGGAGCTGTGTTCTCTCTGCTCTACTCCCTTGCGCGCCGTTTGCTGATGCTGGGAGCCGGAATATGACATCATATTCCGGCTCCTGGCATCAATAGACAGCCCGTGAGGGAGCAGAGCGGAGAGATAATAGCTCCCTCACCGCGTCTGACAGGAACAATGCCGCCCACCGCACTGAAGGCCCACTGGACCCCAGGGACAGATCCAAACCTGGTCTCCAGGTAGGGAGGCTGGGTGGACATTTAATATTAATAATGTGTGTGTGTATGTGTGTATATGTAAGTGTATGTGTGTATGTGTAAGTGTATGTGTGTCTGAGTGTGTGTATGTGTTTTTCTGTGAGTGTGTGTGTCTGAGTGTATGTATGTGTGTCTGAGTGTGTCTGTGAGTGTGTGTCTATAAGTGTATGTGTCTGTAAGTGTATGTGTGTCTCACTGTGCGTATGTGTGTGTGTGTGTCGTGTATGTGTGTGTATGTGTGTGTGTGTCTGAGTGTATGTGTGTCTGTAAATGTATGTGTGTCTGTGAGTGTGCGCGTCTGTGCGTGTATGTGTCTGTGAGTGTATGTGTCTGAGTGTGTGTATATGAGTGTATGTGTCTCTACATGTATGTGTGTGGGTCTGTATGTATGTGTCTGCATGTGTATCTGTGTGTCTGTATGTGTGGGGGGCGGGGACGTGTGGGGTAGGAGGTAGATGTATGGGGGGGGCCCAGGGCAATTTTCTAAACGGGGCCCCGTGGTTTCTAGTTACGCCTCTGGTTGGGGACTTAGTGTGGGTAGCTTGATCTTGTCTAGATACGCATTTATGTGTGTCTCCAGAGGCTCTGGGGTGTTCTAGTTGCTGTTCAAGTTATCTACGGAACTAAAGTACCTTGCAAACTCGTTGCTGATTTCTCTAGGTATCATTACTTTGGTACCATTGCTGGCCAGGAGGTAGTCAATTTTCCAGTTCGCCTGTGAATTTTTTAATCTATTGATCAGTAGTTTGCTGGCCCTGTTGCCCTGCATATAGTATTTAGCTCTGAGGCAGTGCAGCTGATATCCCACTGCGTCTAAAGCTTGTTGGTGTAATTGCCTCATAATAGAGGTAATTTGAGAGCGTAAATCTGCAGATGGGTGTAAGTGGTTCTGGATAGTGAGGCGAAATAGTTCTTGTTGTTGGGACAAGAGTTTAGCACTAAAGCATTTTTTTAAATAGGATGCTCTACGAATCAATATGCCTCTAGCTACCGCTTTGTGTGCCAACCATATGGTCTGAGGGGACATGTCTGGTGTATCATTGTCTGAGAAGTAATCCGTTAGGGATTGTTTAACCCCTTAAGGACCAAACTTCTGGAATAAAAGGGAATCATGACATGTCACACATGTCATGTGTCCTTAAGGGGTTAAGTTCCTGAGTGAAAGTGTCATCCTGCAGGAGTGAGATATTCAGCCTTCAGGTGCTGCGTTGTTTATATTCATAATAGTCTCTGAGTTCCAGCGTGACCGGCGCATGGTCCAACCATGTTATGTCCCCTATGCTGCAGCCAACCACTTGGTTTAGGGCTGACCCCAACATAAGGAAATTGTCTATACGGGAGTAGGTGTTTTGCACCGAGGAGTAGAATGTGTATGACTTCTCTGTTGCATGATAGAGCCTCCATATATCATATACATGGTATAAGGAAAGTAGTTTCTGTATCGATTTACTGTGGCGGTGTAATGGTCTGTAATGTGAACTCCTTGGGGATAATGTTGTGTCCAACTTTGCATCTAGGACGTGGTTGAAATCACCACATACTATAGGGGTCCCTTGTTGGAATTTGGATAGTTAATGAAGGACCTGGTGCAGGAAGTTCCATTGGTTTGTGTTGGGAGCATAGATGTTAGCAATTGTGTATTGATATTGTTTATCGTTCCCACTATAAAGACATAACGTCCCTGATCATCAATGTCTTGGGTGTGGACTGTAATTGACACCCCTTTGTTGATTAGTATGGATGCCTCCCTGGTTTTTGCCTGTGAGGTGGCATGGAATTGAGGGATAGCGGTTTTTGATAGCCCCCCTTGAAAGTGCCACCCTCGGGATAGATGCAGCACTGATTACATGATAAATGAGTATATATCCAAGATTGGAGCACTACAGCAATACCCAGAGAGCTTGGAAACAGCCATACCTACATATAGTTTAAACATATTTTACTTCATATTTCAATTTAAACACTGGTCTATTGTTTTTGTTCAAAAGACAACTTTTCTTATAGGAACACTATAATGATAGGAATACAAACCTGTTTTCATAACGCTTTAGTGTTCCTGTCCTAGTTATTGAGCCCCTCCTCACCTTTTTTTCAATACATTTTTCATAAAATAAAGCTTTTTACATACCATTTTCCGTCATCAAGGCTCCCTCGCATTGCTAACCTCTCCTTTCCCCCCAGCAGCGTCATGGTGGAGTAATGCTCTCCTCCATGATGATACAGTCCAATGCTCCTCATAGAGCAAATGGTTCCCAAATCAGTCCTCTAGGCCCACCAACAATCCAGGATTTATGTATTTCCTTTTTTTCATTCCAATGAAAATACTGACAAAGCCTGGACTGTTAGTGGGTCATGAGGACTAGTTGGAACTACTATCATAGAGGAACGCAAGCATTCAAGCTTCCTCATAGGAAAGCATTCAATCAGTTTTATTTCAGAGGTGGATTTAACCCTGTCTTTTAAATGTTGTAGTTTCTAAAAATCTGATATTAAAACCTTAAAAACACAAAAGGACAAGACCACCGCACCCTGGCCACTTTATTGAAATGAAGTGGCCTGTGTGACTTTAGTGGCTCTTTACATTTAGAATTTTTTATATTAATAAAAACATGTATTCCTTGAAGGCAAATTTTAATTTCCTAGAATATACTGTTTGCTTATGCCTTATATGTAACAATTATGCGTTTGTGAGGGATTCAACATAAAATTAGCAAGGTAATTCACTAAAGTGAGAATTCAAAGTGACCTCAAAGTGAATTTTTAAATTGAAGGTCAAAGGAGCCAAACTGGTAGCATAGCTGAGTTAGAGAATATTTCCAGTTTCACTGTTTTGACCTTCAATTTTCAATTCCCTTTGAACTCTCATTTTAGTGATTTACCCCGATAATGTAGAAACTTACACTGGTGTATTTAGTGTTATCCTGGTACTGAGTGGGTCCATCTTGGTTCTATGCCATATAAGTAGAGGAGGAAAGACAGCAACAATGCTTTATAATAATCTGTATATTTATTTCTGTTTTCTGTAGATATAACCCCAGAGGAAGCTCTGCGGTCAGGAATACACACGTTGCTGCAGCCAGTTCTCCGTGTCTACTTTGTTGGTAGGAAATCGTCTAATTATTCTGATTCATTTCACATGGTTTAAAGGGCCAGAGCTTGAGCAATGAGCAACCCTGGTCTTACAGGTCCAAGGTTTTTTTTATTTAAGGATCATTATTTTTTCTAATATTCATAGACCTATGCAGAGGGGAAATAAATACTAAATATTGTGCCAAAATTAGAACAAGACGTGAAGACAGCCCTCGTCAATCAAACCCAGTGTCTAAGGAAGTAGACAATAATATCACAAAATAAACAAAGTAAACAGTGTTTACATAGATACATTAGATAAATTAGAAATGGAAGATGTAGAATGCAAAGATAATTTGAAGGTTAGACCAGACTTTGGGAGGACACGTGGTGCAAAATGAGACAGTGTGTCTGCAATATAAGAGCAATTCAAAGTTTAGATAATTAGCTGAACCAAAGGTGATTTTATGGATTTCTTACAAAATGTAGACATAGTCTGATTGGATAAGGTTGATTGTTCTCTATACAAAATGATTACAAATCAGAACAAATTAGCACATCACACCAGGATCATGCAAGGCAAACAATGCAAGGGTACAGGTCTCTTTCCCAGAAGTAGGCCAAAATGTATGGAACAAAGAGAATAACCCAATCATACATTATGTGTAAAAGGACAATCTTTATTCATTGGATGTTCTAGTGAAACAGACAATGCTTACATTCCGAATAAAATACATATAATGCATACAGTATCAAACCTGTAAGACAAGATGCAGCACGAAGTGTTACCTCAACAGCAATGTAAATAGCTAGAGATTTCCTGAGTAGGATATTAATTGAAACCCTAGGGATACAGGTTTTTAGCCCATGTATATATACTTCTAATAATAATAATTCTAATAATTTATGTTTTTTCTTGCTCCAGGTTATTTAAACGTCAACACCTTAATGTACGTTTGGGACCAGTATATTATTGGCCTTGATCAGCCAGCTTATAACTGTCTGCCAGCCATGAGCTTTGTATTCCTTATTTTACTGCATGAGCATATAAATGGCTGCAGCTCGGTAAGTACAACACATGACTGGTAATTAAACGCCAGTATATAAACCAAATATTTCTCTTATCTGTAAACATTGTGACTCAAAGCAACTCGTGAAAAGATTTTGTCTGAGAGACCACCGGTAGATTTCACCAAGTAAAACCAGTGAAGACTAGGTGCATTTAGTTTTCTGTGAGACACAACAACCAACAGAGTGCACAAGATCTCAACACATATATTGCACCATATGTTTATTGTGGAACTGTTACATCTGATTCCCTTGCCTCCATATAAATACTACTGAGATGATTTGTGAAGGGCAGTGCAATGAAGTAAACAAAAACACAATTTTTATGAAAATGTCATCGTCCCATAAAGCTCCAGACTCGCTCATGTGTGATCAATAACATAACCAATAACTATTGTTTCTCTCAACTGTGCACGAATCTCAGATGTGAGAAGTACAGTTTTAAGCATTTGGTTTTGCATTTTAGCTTTGAAGTACTGCATTATGCAACTGTGCAGTCCATCTGTCTACAGTGACAGTCACCAGGCAGTCACCAATAGTTCTCTGCCCTCTTCCTCCACCAGAGGAAGAAATTAATGATCCTTGGCAGTAGGATCTATAATACATTATAAAGGAATTGTCCGTTGGAAAGTGGATATAATGAATAAATGTGGCATTGAAGGTTGAGGGGTAATTTGTTAAAAGCAAGAAGGACCAGGGGGGAACGTCAGGCTGAAAGGAAGCTGAGAGGCATGGGGTATGAAAGAGAAAGTAGGACAGACGTAATACTGAGCTGACAGGGGGCAAAGAGATGTGGATCATGTATAAAGACACTGTAGCGCTGTCACTGTGAAAACTAAAAGACTATGAGGAATGAGAAGAGGAAACTCAGAGGAACAATGTGCTCACAGACATAAGAGAAGGATGATAAATATAAGAGATCGGTACAGAAAAACATGCAGGATTATTCAGCAAAATCCAGATTTTGTATTCTGAATGATGCCATACAGTACCAGCTGGTTTTGCCCCATTCAATGTCGGGCCATTCAGGATGCAAAATTAGGATATTGTTGATTCCATTTAACATTGTCCGGATTTTGCAGACAAGGCTCTGAATGAGCCTGAAGATGATCTGGATTTTTAATTTGCCAAACAGTGCCAGATGTCTGAAATCCAGACCTAGATTGTAAAAATCCGAGCCAGGATGCTTCAAATTGAGCCTGGATTTTTAAAATCCTAATTATTTGTCTACTGGCAGCACACGCAGCAAATATCGTTCACTTGCTCTTTGTGAATTTGCATCCTGCAGGATGCATTTGGTCCTGACCTAATTTAAAATCGATACTTTGTGAATGTTCTGAATCCTATACATTGTTCCATTTTCACTGGATTTTGCCAATTGGCCAAAATCCGTTGAATTACCCTGATGAAGTATGAATGACTATCCAAATCTACACAGATCAGTAATGTACTATCATGCTGGAGCTCTGTGCTAGCCTGTGGGTTAAACTAGTATAAGATCATGATCCACATTATGTGCAACAGTTACTTTATACAAATTAAATGTTGGAAGACATTAACACATTCTGTCAGTATCCGTCTTATTTACTGCTACAAGTTCTCAAAACAAATAATATTCAAATCTTCTTTATTACAGCTCCATGAAATGGAATCAGTACTGAAAACACGAGGCCCCGCGTTATCTGTCCAAGAGTTTCAGATGATAATAAATAAACATTTTTATACTGAGCTATTTGGCCTACTAAACAAAGGCGAAAACAATCTGTACCCAGTGTATGATCCAACTCAAGGTCAGTCATTTTGCATTATTCTTTGTGAAGAAGTAATCTTCAAAATTGATTTTTCTAGACATATTGTTTTTATCTAGAAAACGTGAAATTATGGAAGAGTTTAAGAAAACATATGCTATGTATTTGAACATAGAAATATGTAAAACATTAAAAGAAAACCGTACAATTCTACAAGAGATATGGTTCAGTTATCTACCCCAATAATATCTAATCCACTGCATCAAAAATTTCAATGGGGGAATTAAAAATTGCACTGTGGGAAGGGGGGAATGAAAAAATGCATTGTGTCCTTCAGTGAAGAATTGTTCTTTTACAATGTTGCATATCTTTATATATTACTGTATAATACATCCTCACTCCTTTCAATAAATTACTAGGTGTTCTTACTTACTTGAGGCTTGACATATCACTAAATTGCAGGATAGTGTCATATTTGAACATGAACAATCTTGATGTGCCTTATTGTAGGGATCTATGGTGGATTCATCCATAAATTAGATTGACAAGAAGGCACGCATAAATAAACAAATAAATGTTGACCTATGAAAATTACAATTGAACAAGTCTGCTTGTCAGGGCATTTATAAAGATAAAGCAAATCTTGCTCTTAAAATCAAAGTACTTGACGAAAAAATACACAATTTAGGTATATGCATGTATTGCCTATGATGGGTTCCCCTTAAGTCAATACAAACTATGGTCCTATAGTTAATCATTTATTTTCAGCCATCCCGCAATGGAGTCATCGTTCAAGAGTTACCATCCCACCAAGAACCAGACCCCAGGATAGACGAAAAGCAAGGTAAATGTATTTTTCTCCGTAGTGAACTCTTTTTAAAATAAAACTTGGTAAAAAGTAATATTTATAGCATTGTAAAGGGAGACTGTGCAAGTTAGGGGTGCACAATGCAAACCTTAAGTTTTCAGAACTACAAATAGGAAGAATTATTTCTTACAACACCGGGATACTGTGAGGTTGTATTATGCATCCAATACTGATAAATAATACAGTGTCAGAGGAAAATATTTTTATAGCACAATTTTATTTCATCAAAAGCATTAATACCGTCCTATCCCAACCTAAAAAATAATACAGCGAGCTTTAGCATTGGGAGGAAAGAAACAGATGTCCTTGACAACAACAGAGCATTATTACATCTTCAAAACAGTTGTCTTTAAGGACTATTGGAACTTGTAACGGATCCACTGGCACCCCGACTGGGTACCGTTAGACCAGGAAACTTGGAACAAAACTACAATGTTTATATGTACTCATGGAATTATAGAACAGCATCCTGAGACAATATATTCATGGGCGTTCTCACCTGCTCAGTTGTTTAAGTAATTTTTCATTAGTTTTCCAATACTCCAGGAGTATATAATCCAAGGTCCACAGATTTGCACCACAATAGGTACCAAGCAGACGCCAAAGTCCAAACGCTTAGAAATGTAGGCTCTCCTTCTTTATTTATACATTACCCTGGTCTCATCCTCCGTGCATTACATATTCATAGGCACACTTGGCCACAGTGTCACACTTTTTTGATACATTGTTTCTATGCCGTGGAATGATTTTTCTAAGTATAACAAAAGTAGGAGTTTTTATCCTTGAAGAGTCTACATTTCTATGCATTTGTATTTTAGAACAACATGTTCTCTCCATTGTTATCATGCTAATGAACAAGTTATCTGGCTGTAATGTTGACTATAAGTCTGACCAGTAATTGGTATCTGTCCTATTGGAGGTCTTTGATTACCAGTTATGGTCTGTTCCATTATATAAAACATAACGCTTAATGACTGGGAATGAGCCACTGCTGTAGGTTTTAACATTTCCCATAGAGATTAACATTAGGAAAGCCTGCTTTCAATGCTAGACAGTAGAAATGAACCCCTTTTATTATGTAACTTAAATCTACACCTGCCTCATGTAGGTCTAAAGAAGGAAAGACAGGTTAATGACTGCATATCTCGATGTCTGCTATACTTTAAAATGCAGTTATTCTATGTTTAAGTAGTGCTCAGGATAAGCTTCTTTATTCCACCTTTATCTTCATGTATAGATATATAAATTGCACAATGGCAATTGCTAAGTGGTGGTTGGTATCCGTGGATTAGGACATGAGTAGTGTGTAGTATTGACCATGAAAACTTCCATATTTTTTAATCACAAATGTAAATATTATGTTTTGAATCTTTTAACAAATGTGATTGTACAGGGAAGAAAGAGAAATACTTAAGAGAGAAACTGCTGAACGGCAACAAAGAGAAGAGCAGATGAGACTTATTCAAGACGATTTGCAGAAAAGGTGAGATATTTGATAATATGAAAATTCAACAGCAATGCACCAACAATGTATTCACCACTCAAAGTGAGACAGTTCTTTTATTGTGCTAAATGTAAATTACATGACATGTACGAGACATGAACACAATCTTAACCAGTGCATATAGTGCTGCGCACAAGTAAGTTTACATAGGAGCTCTGATGAGGGGGGTGCGCAGCCCACCAAGAACAACAAGACGTAGAATTCCACAGGCGTCACAAAGGTGAAGGCAAAAAAGTATTTATTGGAGAACAAAAAGGACAAAAAAAAAAAAAAAATTCGGCCTAGAGGCCTTAGTCATGATCAATAAACTAAAACTGCTTCATTGAGTTGTTTTGATGGCTACAGTATTCCTTTAAAAATACATTTACAGGGGGCGGAGCCTGACCGGGAAGCTGGACAGACATGCTTTTTGTGAGCTCCCGAGCTTGATCCGGAATCTTGCCTAAAATAGGGGGTAAAACACCCAACCCAGAACCCTTACCTGCCTCACTGTGGACTACAGAGTCTGGGGAACCGGGGGACACCTCGCAAGCCTGAATGCCGGCAGAATTCTCGGAGCTGCTCTCCCGGCCCATCAAAACAAGCGATACCCGAAGTATCGGACCTCCCCCCCCCCCTAGGACCGGTGGGGGTTATCCCGGCTCCACTCAGCCTGTATCACGACTACCCCAGCCACTGGCTTCACCAAGCAATGGAACCAGCGGTCAACCGAGTTCGCAAAGGCCCAAACAAGATGGCGGCCTGCACGAGACCCGCGAAGCAAAGCACCCTCATAAAGCCACCTAAACTTGTCCACGACTTCTTTCAGAGGCTCTGCACCAACCTATGGGCACAACACCACAACAGGGGTCGGTCATTCCGACTAGCAGTGAAGGAAACGGCGGCATGGATCCGCCCTGCCACCCGGCGCCGCTTGTGCAGACACTCGCATCGCGCCCCCAGAGCAGCAGCCAGACAGAGACTGTGCCGGAGAGCCGGATGGCGGTAAGGAGAGGTTAACTCCACAAGCACCATCACCCACCCTCGCACACAACTGAGCGGGACTGCCAGACAAACCCGACCCGCTTACCACTCAGCAGCACTAGTGTCCTCCGAACACCGCAGCCTCCAAGCAACGGCAAGCTCAGAGCGGTCCCTCGCTTGCAGCCGCGCCAACCGCCAGAACAGCAAGACATCAACCCTTACCTCAACCTGGCGCAGACCGCACGATGAGGGACGAAAAGGTCGGTGCCCACCGCGAACCAACATGCAAGACTACCCCCAGAAGCACACCAGCGGCATCGGGTGAGGACTTACAACTACCCGTTGCCCAGCTACCTGCCTAGACACACAATGGGACTTGGGACGCTCTTATTGCCATTACTAACAAGTAAACTCTAGACCCTGCCGTTTTACCATTGTTAGTTTTTTCTTATTTTATTTTTTTCTCCCACCTTGTTTCTGTGTAAGACGTTTAAAATGTCGAGCTAATCTTTAATGTAAATTTTCTGTCCTTCTACAGCATGTTTCTCTATGTTTGTTCATGCATAACTAATCAGGCAAGCAACAATACTGCAGATGTATCTTGCTAGCTAAACAATCTATACCAGCATAAGTACCAATCGCTGGGAGCTAGACCTGATTGAATAGCCTGCATAATGGCCTAATTAACTACTTACTATAACTATACACACGATTGAGCAATGTCTAAGCGTAAAAATTCACAGTACCATTTCGAGTCTAGCCGCTGCCATAAAATGAACGCTCACCCCTGCTTGGTTACTGAGTTTGTTAATACGATGATTAAGCATACTATTGTGGCTGAATGCGCCCGTTACACTCTGTACACCTAAATGCACATACAAGTAACTTTCTAGCTCGGCCTCGCACCCTTCCCTTACTAGCCATGGTGGCGAACCCGAGCTACGTATTGTATACCATTATGTAGGCGCATGCTGTCATAACATTTCATGTAAGACTGACTCGTTTCTCGCACAGACCACTGGAAATTTTATCAGGGCCCCACAGAGACAAAACAACCACCTACTATGATCCTATAGGATATTGAGTAGAAGGCCTCCCACTGCGACTCTAGCGAGTTATAATATTGTACAGTTTGTCATGCCCACATCTTAGCTAGGCCGCATGACCTTATGAGCAACATCTAAACCTGAATGTTTAATATGTGTGACATACTCTCTTCTTTCGGGTACTGGGCGACAACACTCTGCAGGGCCTATACACGACGTAAACTGAACGCCACAAGCGGACTCACAAGCGACCTAAAGCAATCAGGGTATAATCTAGTTGTATTTCATACCAGCGAGGTTGTAGATTGCACTTAATTTCTGTATTATTTTTCCACTATTGTTATTATTATTTTGTTTAATGCCTCTGATGGTTGCCATGATTAGTCATATTGTTGCTCACGGTCAAGGTTATGGAGCGGCTGCTTTTCTCCTTGGATACCCTTCCTCCTTGGATATCCCTCCAAGATGGCAAAGCTAGCCCTAACGTGTTACAGCTGTTTAAGCTTTTTAATACACTACGAGTTAAACATGTTTATATATATATTTAAAAAAAATAGTGCATCGTTCTACTGTATTCAATTGCTTTCCATGTAATACACTCTGTCTTTGAAATGTGCATGCGGAGTGCCTTTGGGGTACCACGTGCCTGTATGTTAACATCATATGCACTACAAAAATAAAGAATTAAAAAAAAAACAATAATACATTTACATAGTTCACACATAACACCAGAAGTAGTTTGATCTTGTTTTTGTAATACAAAACTAAAATGTTTCAGAATGATACAGAAGAACTTTATATCGTGTTTATACCGTGTTTGTGGATGGCAGTTATATAAGACATGGCAAGTCCAGCCTTAAAAGTATCACCATATTGCCTTCCCTATTTTTTTAACAGATTATATAGATAATGCTTTAAAAACCTAAAAAAACATTTTTCTAAAAGAATGCATTTAAAAATTCTTCAAAGTTCCTAATGTATACATTCAAAGGCAAATAATGCAGCTCAGAGATCCTCCAGAGTCCAGAGAGAGAGTCCATCAATCGGTAGCCTCTCATTCTATACTTACCTCCCAACCCCAGTGTAGAAGGATTCATGGGATCGGCAGTTCAGCTCCCAGCCACAGTTCCACTCATTAATAAGATTACAGTTACTATAATTCTATCCAGGGTCTGTCTTACAGTTCTTTAACCAGGATCTCAAGCAGTTGAACGACCATGCGCACAACCACAGCTCGAGGCTCATTAATTGGAGAAAGAAATATAGAGATTCCATTCCAAGCAATGCATGTGCCATGCACATATTACAGACAGGGAATAGGTACATCATTTGAACCCTATATAATACATACAGGCCCGCCCACACCCTACCTAGTCCGCTGACAATGATGCAGGACTGAATGTGGTATAGTGGAAGTGAATTAGAATGTGTGTAATGAATGTAGTGTTTGTCTGTATTAGATACCATTTGTGTTTGTTTGTGTAGCGGATGCAGTGTGTATAGTGAACGCAGAGTGTGTTTGAGTAGTTGATGTAGTGTGTGTACAGTGATGTAGTGTATGTTTGTGTAGTGGATGTAGTGTTTGTATGTACTAGATGAAATGTCATTCATTATCTTTGTGTCTGTCTGGTAGTTTGTATTAATATATTTGTGCCTGTGAGTGTGTGCGTAGTATCTGTATGTAGAAGTGTGTGTAAGGGGCCCCAGACATAGGGGTTATGAGCTCCATTTGACCACATCTATATTCTTCCTCAAAACATCAAGACCTGTTATAAAGCTGTTAAAGGAACACTATAGTACCAGGAAAACAAACTAGTTTTTCCTGGCACTATAGTGCTCTGAGGGTGCCCCCACCCTCAGGGTCCCACTCCCGCCG
Source organism: Pelobates fuscus (assembly GCF_036172605.1). Taxonomy (NCBI): domain Eukaryota; kingdom Metazoa; phylum Chordata; class Amphibia; order Anura; family Pelobatidae; genus Pelobates; species Pelobates fuscus. The sequence continues at coordinate 92,756,566 of NC_086317.1, read as the reverse complement.
GGCTGAAGGGGGAGGAAGGGGTTAATCCCTTACCTTTTTTTCCAGCGCCCGGCTCCCTCGGCGCTGGGACTCTCCTCCCTCTTCTGATGTCATTGGCTGAATGCGAATGCGCGGCAAGAGCCACGCGCGCATTCAGCCAGTCCATAGGAAAGCATTCTCAATGCTTTCCTATGGATGCTGGCGGCTTCTCACTGTGAAAATCACGGAAGCGCCTCTAGCGGCTGTCAATGAGACAGCCACTAGAGGCTAGATTAATCCAAATGTAAACATAACAGTTTCTCATAAACTGTTATGTTTACAGCAAAAAGGGTTCAACCTAGCTGGACCTGGCATTCAGACCACTTCATTAAGCTGAAGTGGTCTGGGTGCCTATAGTGGTCCTTTAATTTGTAGATGTGCCATTTAAAATTATTTCTCTAAAATACTAGAACGAATAACAGTTCCCTTTAAGCTTATAATTCCCGCCCCCACGCCTCCCTCCCTTAAGTTTCTTTTCATTTTGTACTATAATTCAGGCAAGAAGAAGACAGGTTAAATATGCTTCTTGAAGACACAAATAGAAGACACGAAATAGAAAAATCTCATCTTGAAAATCAAGTGAAGCAGGTATGACACAAACTAAAATCATTTTACCTGAAAAAGGTAGATCTTCTACTGCCACGTCTCTCCAGCGCCCATGGGTATCTACCATTTGCCCATCCTTGCAATGTTGTGTTTGTAAGTAGTGTTTGAATGTAAGCATGTTTTGCATGGAGTATGTGTGTGAATGTAGCAGTGTATTTGTGTGTATTGTTGCAATTTGATTGCAGGGATGTGTTTATGTGTAGCTTTGGGTTTTGAATGCATCGGTGTATTTATGTGTAGTGTTACTGTTTGAAAGTGGTTAGTGTGTTTGTATGTAGTGTTAGCATTTAAATGCAAGTGTATATTTGTGTGTAATGCTGATATTTGAATGCAGGTGTGTAACACTGACGATTGCATGCAGGGGTGTTTTTGTATGTAGTGTTGGTGTTTGAATGCAGGGATGTAAGGACATATACAAATATTCTGCCACACACCCATTCTGAAACAGACACACATACACACTGACACAAATTCTGACATAGATACACATACGCACTGATACACAAACATACCAAAGTCATAATTTACATATTTTTAGTCACTTCTTTCCCCCTGCTTCCCCACATAGTGCTCTGTTAGCTGGGAGGAAGTGACCTGACCTTACTTCCTACCAGCATTGTCAATCTGACAGGGGCCCGGTCGTGCTGTTAAAGGTCCATGGCGCCTGACAGGGCCCATGATCAGAACTACCCATCAAGTGTCCCTAGCTGGGATGCACACCCAATGGGCCCCTCAGGCTTGCAGTAGCTCTGCCATTGCATGTATATATAGAGATATATATAGCGAATTGTTTTGTTTTATTTTATTTATTTTTTTATTTCATTATTCAATCACAGTACTGATGTACATATTAAAATGTTTCCATCAGTACATGGTAACAAAATGAGTCTATATTATGGCAACATTTCAAAATAACACACTAAAGTATCCACTGAAAGAGAGTTGGAAATGACAAAAAAATTTAGGAGGATCGTTTACATTGTAAAAACGGAGTGAAAAAATATGTAGAGAATCAAAGTGTGTCAGGAGCCAGGGATGTTGCTAGGTAACATAATGACCAGAGGCTTCTGCCCAAAGGTAAATGTTATGACTCTATCCCCATATACTGACCAAATCACTCTTAACACGAACCATTTATCACACCCTAAGATTAACTTGTTCTATAAATCAGATTAGGACACCAAATCATTAAAGGGAAACTATAGAGCCCCCCTTCATTGCAGCCCATTCCCCTCCCCCATCCTCATGGTGCAGAAGTGGTTAAAAACATCTTCTGTCACTTACCAGATGTCAGCCAGCTGAGGAGACCTAGTGTGCATTTGCGGCGCTAGCCGTACTCGAATTAGGATTGCCCTCATAGGAAAGCATCAATGTTTTCCTATGGGGTTTCAGGTGACGCTTGATGTCCTCATGCACAGTGTGAGAACTTCCAGCGTCAGGTAGGCAACCAAAAGTTAAAAAGTAAATTAGCTGAAGTGGCCTGGGTGCCTAAAGTCTCCCATTAAATAAAATCCTAGTATTATATAAACCTATATTTATAAACTCTACACCTACTTTATTAACAGCCAACCCCACACCCCACGGCATTAAAACAACACACGCTGAAGAATTTGATCTCAGCTTTGTACTAACGGTAATAAATGTAAGTACATTTTTCTAAGGAATAAAACGTTCCTGGTCTCTGAACAATTAAGTGAAAGTTGGATAAATCTATCCTATGAACACCACACAATTGCCCCTAAAAAAACTTGTTTTTTTTCTGTTCTCTAGAACTTCAACTAAATAGTTTTCTTTGGAAGTGACATCTATAAGTCATCCATCAAATTTCAGCAGAATGTACATGAGAGCTTTATGAATGTGCTTACTGTGTTTTTCATATGTTGTGTTACAATATGTAATTATATGGATTTTATTGGAATTTTTTTTTTACTTTTATGTCACAATAAAAAAAACATATTTTGCATTTTAAAACTTTGTGGTATGTTTTGTAAATCATATGGTAAAAATCATGAGAAATATCCATTTTAATTCCAAATTGTAACAATCAAAAACATGGAATGTCTAAGATGGGTTAGTAAATAGGCACACAAGGCATGGCACTTTAGAGATCCTAACATGCCCCAGCTCAATAGACAGAGCAAAGTGTTAAATTATGTTTAATTTAATATATACTTCTTAATCATGAACATTAAACTAACTTTGTGTGGTTTATCTACATCAAACCCTGTAGGAACAGCAGAAAAATTATGAATTTCAGAAAAAAGCAGAAAAACAAATAAGCGAATTAGAAGAAGAAATCAGGAAGCTGATGAACCAACGAAAGGAAAGAGGAAACATGGTGAGACACTGGAGGGGATAGAAAATGGGGACAAGTAGACATGCAAAAATAGTGCAATGCTCGTATGAAAGAGATAAGACACTTTGAGAATTGAATGTAGAAAAACTGAGTGGAAACCAGTTACCACCAGTGATAGTAGTTGAGCGCTAAAAAACGTCACTTACGTAATTAATATACAGATATTTTGGAATGAATATACAGCAGTTTGCTAGATAAATTGGAAAACACAATATAGTGTAGTCTTCTGGAAAGACTTATCTTTACCCGTATGTCTCACTTCCTCAATTCCAACTCCTTGACCCTCTTCAATCTTGCTTCTGCCCCCTCCACTCTACTGAGACTGCTCTTATCAAAGTCACTAATGACCTAATCGCAGCTAAATCGAAAGGCCACTACTCCATACTAATTCTTCTTGATCTCTCTGCTGCCTTTGGCACGGTTGATCATGCTCTCCTTCTTCAAACTCTTTAATCACTCAGTCTCTGTGACTTTGTCCTCTCATGGTTTTCCTCTTATCTCTCCCAACGCTCATTCAGTGTCTCCTTTTCTAAAGATACCTCATCCCTTCGTCCTGTCTCAGTTAGAGTCCACCAAGGCTCCGTCCTTGGTCCTTGGTCCTTGGTCACTTCCTGGTTACGGTTTACTGGTTTTGTCCATGGTGATTAAGAGTCCAATATAAGTTGTATCTAAAAGTAAGGTGGGGCTGAGAGTATAGTGGCATCATCCCACAGAAAGAACATAATCAGTATCAGAACTACAGTTTGTTAAGAAATGAGTGCAAACAATATATAAATATAAAACCCAACATTTATTTTCCAAAACAGATAATTACAGTTTAGCTTGTCAAGGAACATATTCAGAGTTCGAAGTCATTATTAAGTTCATGAGGCACCAATGAGTTCAGATTGAAAATCCATTTCATTTCAGTCCGCCTCATTTTTTAATCATATCTTAGCCTCTCCAATCTAGCACTACTTTTTGAATCCCAATGAACTCTGTACCTCTAGGGTCTTGATTATGTTTAATTTTGTAGTGTAGTGATAGATTGTGTTTTTCATAGCCGTTTTTTATATTTCTTAAATGCTCTTGAATTTGGGCATTCAATTTACGAGTCGTGCATCCTACATAAAACAGGCCACAGGGACATTTAATCAAGTATCAACTCTTGTTGAATGACATGTAATAACCTGTTTAATGTGAAAAATGTTGTCTTTTTGTGTAAAGTTTTTAACCAGATGTTTATGATACCTGGTGTTTTTGCATGCACCACATTGTCTGCAAAGAATTGGGTGGTTCCTTTGGTCTTAAAGTGACTATGTACTAAATTAGTTTTCAAATTGGGTACACTTCTATATAAAATACAAGGTTTATTTGGTAATATTAGACTTATAATTTCATCATTCCTTAAAATCGACCAATATTTAGGCGGAGCCTAACTGCCGAGGAGAACAGACGTACAGCACAAGAGCTCTGGGCCAAAATCGACGATAACAAGCCTAAATATAGAAAATATCACCCCCTTTTAATCGCAAACCACTAGCGAGAACCTCTAAAGCCCCATGGGACGCAGAAACAAAAAACAACTGTCGGACAGACCTGCCCCGGGTCTCACAATTGGGGACATGTGGCAGCAAGCACGCGGCCCGAGCGAATCCAATATGGCGGCGCTCCATGGAGGCTGCTCAGACTTTTCTGAAGACGACAAAACCCGGCAAACCCAAGCAAAATCCTGATGCTGATCTGGTAACCACAGGGGTGCTTAAAACTCTGCTAGCGGATTTGCAGACCAACATCCTGGCGGATGTCACCGCACTAAGGGGCGAGCTGCAGGGCCTGACGAGCCGTATGGCGGTACTGGAGGGCACCACTCAGGAATACCAGCGAACTATCGCCACGATGCAAAATGACATAAGAGACTTAAGCCACAAAAACAGACTGCTCGAACGGCGCCTAGATGCACAGGAAGACACGAGGAGAAGGTACATACATAAAAGTCAGAGGGATACCGGAGGGGCTCCCAGAGACAGAATTGCCACACACGATCAAGCGCCTGCTGGCTACCATACTACCCCCAGGCCAAACCAACCCTATTGCACCCGTTGATCTCTTCCGGATCCCGAAATCCGCTGGGGCCCCGGACAAAGCCACAAGGGACACTATTCTCACCTTTAAAAATGGGTCAGACAAAGCGGCAGTCCTCACTGCACTCCGGGGAAAAACCCCCATGCAACTCGAAAACGCACAGTTAACCTTCTATAATGACCTGTCCGCTGGAACTCTGGCTTGGCGCAGAACGCTCCGACCTCTCACCGCCACGCTCCAGCGACACCATATACAATACCGATGGAGGTCCTCCCATACACTCCTTGTGCTGCAGGGCACGACAACTCATCAAATTCACGGCCCGCAGGAGGCAGCAGCTCTTTTACAGACCTTGGGCCTGCCTCAGGACTCAATCACACAAGCGGACCCCCGAGCCCCCACCACACCGGCTCACACCTGGGACCCGGAGAGGAGCGCTCCATTCATACCGCGGAACGCCACACCGATCACCTACGCCTCAGTCACAACTTAGGCTAAGCCTCCTCTCCGACCCATGCCATATCATAACCAAACCGCACCTACCTTCAGCATCTACACTCTCTGGGGTTCCCACTTCCCCAGAGAACCTGACAGCCTCTACTCCTCGGAACGAGATAACACCTTCCCCAAGCGACTAGATGACTTACGAACATTGGCCTCATAGACACACGAAAGCAACCACCATTGCTCCCAGCCAATCGGGGTGAACTCCACGTCGGCCTACTATACCCGCAGTAAAGACCTGATCGGCCCGGAAGCCGGCGTCAACGCAAAATTTACACGACGGCACAACCTAGGCCTCGCTGGCGGCTATTTGGCTTAGGCGGGGTAAGGACTGCCCACGTACCAGAACCCCACACCATCAGGCGAGAGATTCCCGGTAACTTTACGGACATGCCTAGATGGAGCATTGGCGGTCAGTGCCACTCACCTCCGAGCACGACACCCACAGACTTACCCAAGAACTTGTGCCGCCCGATAACGGGCTAAAAGGTGTTCAGATGCCTGTGTTATATTTTTATTTTCAAGTTTTAATGTTATTTGTTTATTGCTATGTTATAACCTCATATAGCTGCTAGCTCACACTGAGCTCACATTAGGTACAAGAGCAGGGCAAGACATCAGGGAAAAACCAATAGCCGTCCGGAACACAACACGCCCACGGCGGGCAAACATACATACACTTTATTACTTAGAGGCACCACACGGAATACACCGGCCCGCTTCATAAACCAGACGTCCATACACACAAGACTCCCTCCCCCCATCACACATAAGACAAGCTTACATTGAAGAAACTGGGAACCCGGCATCCCGCGAAATTCTGACAGCGCCAACCTACACGCACCCCATCAACAGGCTCGGCCGCATGCCCAGCCATACCTATAGAGGCATGTTTTACCTTAAAACACTAATCTAGGCCTCACCTAACAATGTTTGTCTTCGTCTTTCCCCCATGGATAACCTCTCATTTTACCTATCAACACAGACCATACAGGAGTCCAGTAAGTGATAGGGCAGCCTTCACTATGGCACAACCATAACTAGTAGAGATACTACGGTCCAACATACCGAGAAGAGATCGGTTAAGTTACCTGAATGCACCCTTTCCATACACAGCAACCTTTCATTCTATTCTTGTAAGTAGACCCAGGTTGTGCCTAGAATACCAAACAACATTGCTGAATAATATGTTTACATGACTATGGGACGACAGCCTCCTATAACTGACAACCGCCTCAGCTCAGCTTATATACACACCTTAACGAGTAATACCAGGTTAGCTCACTCCGACCACTACTTCTAGGGATTCTTCCTTATGAGACTGTTTATCATAATCATTTGTGCAGACTCTCCATATGTTATTCAAATGCTTATACTGAGATGCCAATTGACTACTGTATTGAATTAGGCCATCTTCATAGGTGCAATGTTTTGTTTCATTTTTCTTGTTTGAAATGTTTAATACCACACCCAGTCGCACCACATAGTAAACTGCCCGACCTAACACATCACCTAGTATCGGCAAGTTTCATGCCAACCCGGCAGCACAGTTAATTGCTTACGCTGTTTAACACAACTCAGAGACAAACATTTAAACCATCGGCATGTTAAGTACAATGTAATGCCACATCCGCAGGCTAAACGGGCAACTCACAATTCTATTTTGCTTACAACAGTTATGGACAGTAAAGTAGTTTTTCAGCCCTTACTCCTATACACACGATGACACACCGATGTCCAACCTCAGTCAGAGCCTACAGTTCTAGTTCGTTTCTAAAAGCAGGAAGCTGGGGTTTAGCCAGTTGTACCAGTCTGATAATACCTTAAACAAGATGATATACCTGTTGAATGTTAGATCAACTATTTATAAAAAGTGCCTGACTTACAGATGCCACACTTCAATGCATGCTTATGATCCAATTGTACCCTGACACTGCTGTTGTGGCGTGCCAAGACTGATCTGTTAACCATTGTGCACAATAAAAATAAAGAATTCAAAAAAAAAAAAATATAAGCATAAAACATGTAAAGCCGGTACCTAACGGAACCAAAACGCGCAGTAGTTTGCATAGTTTGCATAATTATCCATAGTGATGTCGCATCAGCGCGCCACACGAGTTTACTCTGTAAAATTTACGTTGAATAACCGAATGTTTAAGCTACTTAAAATCCTAGAATGTCATTTCCTGCAATTCTCTACCACATAAAAAATGTGCAATGTGTTATCAAGCCATGCTTTCTTATTGTTATATCGAGTGCTCATGCTGTTGGAACATGGCACACGCCTCTGTAACTGCTTTTTCCTTTTGCACACAAAAATAAAGAATTTAAAAAAAAAAAATCGACCAATATTTATTTTTTAAATAATGTAAGATCATACCTTATTATAACTCATGACAGTTAAAATCACAAATAAAAGCTAACTACTGTATATACTCAAGTATAAGCCGAGTTTTTCGGCACATTTTTTGTGCTGAAAAAGCCCCCCTCGGCTTATACTCGAGTCAGTGTCTGTATTATGGCAATTTACATTGCCATCATACAGACCAGGACCGCCGGGTTCATTACAAGCCCGGCGGTCCTGTTGGGGGCCGGCAGAAAGCTGTTACTTACCTTTGTAGCAGCTCCGGCCAGCTCCCTTCACCTCCGTTCCCTTCTGTTTACAGTGTAAGTCTCGCAAGACCCGTGGCCGTCAGAGCGTTGCCAAGGATTACAGTGGCACTGATCCACGCGGCACGCAGACCGCGAGACTTACACTGTGAGCGGAAGGGAACGGAGGTGAAAGGTGCTGACCAGAGCTGCTACAAAGGTATGTAACAGTTTGCTGCCGCCCCCTTACCCCCCTGCACAGTACACACCACTGAACCACCAGGGAATCATATCGCCCCCCTCCCTGGCCAGGGAACAAGCAGGGAGGTGGACAAAAAAAAACATTAAACAATTACATTTTATAATATTAAAATACAAATAAGATAATATTAAAATAAAAAAAATACAAATAAAATAATATTAATATAAAAATAAAATAATAATATTAAAATATTAAAAATAATAAAAAATGCCCTCCCCCCACCCAGTTTACACACACTACACAAACACGCACACACTGCATTAAATAGACACACACACTCTGCATTGTACACACACACACACTCTGCATTATATACACACACTGCATTCATACAAACACACCCTGCATTCATTATTTACACACACTACATTCATACAAACACACACTGCATTCATTATATACACACACTACATTCATACAAACACACACTGCATTCATTATATACATACACTGCATTCATTATATACACACACTGCAGTCATACAAACACACACTGCATTCATTATATACACACACTGCATTCATACAAACACACACTGCATTCATTATATACACACACTGCATTCATACAAACACACACTCTGCATTATATACACACACTCTGCATTATATACACACACTGCATTCATACAAACACACACTGCATTCATTACACTGCGTGCAGAATTATTAGGCAAATGAGTATTTTGACCACATCATCCTCTTTATGCATGTTGTCTTACTCCAAGCTGTATAGGCTCGAAAGCCTACTACCAATTAAGCATATTAGGTGATGTGCATCTCTGTAATGAGAAGGGGTGTGGTCTAATGACATCAACACCCTATATCAGGTGTGCATAATTATTAGGCAACCTCCTTTCCTTTGGCAAAATGGGTCAAAAGAAGGACTTGACAGGCTCAGAAAAGTTAAAAAATAGTGAGATATCTTGCAGAGGGATGCAGCACTCTTAAAATTGCAAAGCTTCTGAAGCGTGATCATCGAACAATCAAGCGTTTCATTCAAAATAGTCAACAGGGTCGCAAGAAGCGTGTGGAGAAACCAAGGCGCAAAATAACTGCCCATGAACTGAGAAAAGTCAAGCGTGCAGCTGCCAAGATGCCACTTGCCACCAGTTTGGCCATATTTCAGAGCTGCAACATCACTGGAGTGCCCAAAAGCACAAGGTGTGCAATACTCAGAGACATGGCCAAGGTAAGAAAGGCTGAAAGACGACCACCACTGAACAAGACACACAAGCTGAAAAGTCAAGACTGGGCCAAGAAATATCTCAAGACTGATTTTTCTAAGGTTTTATGGACTGATGAAATGAGAGTGAGTCTTGATGGGCCAGATGGATGGATTGGTAAAGGGCAGAGAGCTCCAGTCCGACTCAGACGCCAGCAAGGTGGAGGTGGAGTACTGGTTTGGGCTGGTATCATCAAAGATGAGCTTGTGGGGCCTTTTCGGGTTGAGGATGGAGTCAAGCTCAACTCCCAGTTTCTGGAAGACACATTCTTCAAGCAGTGGTACAGGAAGAAGTCTGCATCCTTCAAGAAAAACATGATTTTCATGCAGGACAATGCTCCATCACATGCGTCCAAGTACTCCACAGCGTGGCTGGCAAGAAAGGGTATAAAAGAAGTAAATCTAATGACATGGCCTCCTTGTTCACCTGATCTGAACCCCATTGAGAACCTGTGGTCCATCATCAAATGTGAGATTTACAAGGAGGGAAAACAGTACACCTCTCTGAACAGTGTTTGGGAGGCTGTGGTTGCTGCTGCACGCAATGTTGATGGTGAACAGATCAAAACACTGACAGAATCCATGGATGGCAGGCTTTTGAGTGTCCTTGCAAAGAAAGGTGGCTATATTGGTCACTGATTTGTTTTTGTTATGTTTTTGAATGTCAGAAATGTATATTTGTGAATGTTAAGATGTTATATTGGTTTCACTGGTAAAAATAAATAATTGAAATGGGTATATATTTGTTTTTTGTTAAGTTGCCTAATAATTATGCACAGTAATAGTCACCTGCACACACAGATATCCCCCTAAAATAGCTATAACTAAAAACAAACTAAAAACTACTTCCAAAAATATTCAGCTTTGATATTAATGAGTTTTTTGGGTTCATTGAGAACATGGTTGTTGTTCAATAATAAAATTAATCCTCAAAAATACAACTTGCCTAATAATTCTGCACTCCCTGTATATACACACACAGTGCATTCACACAAACACACATTCTGCATTCATTATATACACACACTACACACAAACACGCTCCACACATCTGAAGATAAAAGGTGTTGTTGAACCAAAAATAGTTGTTTGATAGGATCCATTTGATCCCCTCCAGAATAAACTCAATTTGAGTCTGAGGGAACTTCTTGGGATTTTCCAAAATGTTTCTGGGGACTTGACAGCCTCTACAAGGGGGGTTTCTTTGTCTTTATGTACTTTAGGAAGGTAATAAAAAAACAGAATCTTAGTATGGGGAATGTTTAAAAATTCTGATTCTTTTTTGTTTAGTATACCCAAGGTTTTTCCTTTCTCAATCAGCCTTTTGTAAGCAATCTTCATCTCATGATCTTTGCTCAATACCTTATATGTATTATAATCACATAAAAGTCTCAGGGCGTCTTTAAGGTAGTCATCTGTGTTTAGAAGAACTATACTCCCCCCTCCCCCCCCCACCCTTGTCAGCAGGATTGATAATAAGGGTCTCATCTTTCTTTAGTCCTTTCAGTGCCTTGCTTTCTTTCTTAGTGAGTGTTACGGTTACCCTTAGTCTCGCTGAGAGTTGGACCGCTTAGTAGTCTGGATTCCTATTGTTGAAGCGGGAGAGGGACTGGTTCCATAGCATTCCATACGAGTCCTGTAAATGTAGAACAATCCCACTAGCTATAGCACAGCTAGGATACCCTTTTACCCACAAAACGAGTCGAGGCTGCGATTTGAGGGTCAAAACAAGAACTGAGGACTGGAATACCCAGCCTGCTTTTTATTAGAATTTAGGGCAGAAAGAACACACCCAGGGGGATGCATAAAATCACCAATCCAGTACAAGGTACAACCCACACATCTCCTCCCCTCAGATAACACATTATCACGATTAAATGTACATTATTTTACCCCAGTTCTGGATGTACCCCAAAACCAGGGGGTACAGTGGTAAATCTGGTACCCCTGGAGAGTCCTTGTTCCGGGGACCAACATACTTAAAAATCAGGCAATTCGGATGAAGGGTTCAGGAGGTACAAGGTTCCAAAGTTTTAACCGACCGCACAGACCAACTAGCCGAAAATAGTTCCATGAGTTTTGGCCTTGCGGTCGGTCTTCGTTCACACGATGAAAATACCCGAAAACCTTGTCATCTATTCGAATCCTTATGGTCGCCGGACTCCCCATGGTCCCTTAAACCTTTCTACCGAACGGTGGGAGGTTCGGTAGTTGCTGTCCGAATTCCTGGGAGTCTGGAGGACTCAGCGGTGTTCGCCTGTTCGCGTATCCGTTTCTAGTTCCATGTGGTTACAGGCAAACACCGCTGGTCGTGTGCAAGATGGCCGCGAACACGTGCAAAGTCCCGAAATGGCGGCCACCTATTCCGAGCACAAAGGATTCGTAGGAAATCATCCAAATGACTGCATAGCCAAAACTGGTACTTGAAAGTGCACAATAAACTGAAGGCTTCTGTAACAGTGAGGTTGTGTATGTATCTTCTTGAGGGTTTTATCTTTTCCAAGTCATGCATTACCATTTGTTCAAATGTGCCCATTTCTTCTGAAATGCATGATTTGGGGAAAAATTGAGAATTCACCCTCAAGTTGGTAAGTACAAATTCTGAGTTGACAGTTGGGGTGTTGGTTCTTTCTAATGGCTGCCTTGAGAATAATTTCTTTAAGCACAGTTTTCTCTTAAATTTGTACAAATCTATATAGGTACTGAATTTATCCAATTTTTTGTTTGGAGCGAATTCCAGGCCCTTCTGTAGGAGGTTATTTTGGGGTATAGTAAAGTTTTGCTTGAAAGCTTTAATATTCCTAATTCTTTCTTTTTTAGTGTCTTTCGTTTCTTCCTTTTCTGTATATGGACTCCTCTTCTAGCTCTTCTTCTTCTACATTCCTTCTCCTCTTCCCTAGTGATAGGAATGTAGTTGTTGTGGTTTTGCGTTTCCCTATAACATGTGAGTTCAAAAAATCCTCTTCCTTTGAGGTGATTATATTTATTGTGAGAAAAGATGTTGTTATTATTAGTATGTGTACTCCTTTCCTCTCTGGGTCTATAATTTCTGTATGTTCTGGTTGCATGTATGGAGTGTTCTAGGTCTTTCTCTCATTTATTGTACCTTTGGTCTTACTACTTTTCTGGGAATTTGTGGTATTGTTTGGTAATGGTGTTGTATTCCCTTTGTAAATTTGTAACATTAGGTAACTTCCTTTGTGGAGTATGGCGAGGCGATGTTCTTTGGTAATTTCTAGTTGGGCTATATTTTCTCCCTTGTTTATTAAGGATATTATCCTTATTAGTGTTATATGTGTTGTTGTGATTATTTCCTCTTAAATATGATCTTATCTGATTTTTCGTATAGTCAATGTATTTTTGTTTTTTAATTTCCACCACACTTCTCTCCAGTTTATCTAAGTTACCTTGTATTAGGGCATAGTCCTCAAGAGACATATTGCTAACCAAAAAGTTTTACGACATATTCATTTTATCGTCTAAACGTTTTAATGTGTTTGTACGTTTCCTGAACACATCTGCTCATGAGATCTGAGCCTGTCCTTATCTGGCTCTAACCAATGTGAGTGCATATCGATTATATTAACACTCACATTGGCTTTATCTAAAATACTACACTATATTGTGTTTTCTTATTTATCTAGCAAACTGCTGTATATTCATTCCTAAATTGCTGTATATTAATGACGTAAGTGAAGTTTTTTAGCGGTCCACTACTCTCACTGGTGGTAACTTGTTTCCACTCAGTTTTTCTACATCCACTTACTCTATAGCATGTGTTGTGAAGGAGATACTCATACTTTGTGGTAGCTGCTAATCTTTAAGTATTTAAGCGCCTTTACACAGATCACTTTGTATTTTCTGTCCACTATGAGAATTGAGACAGTGGAGATGATAGTGAAATATTGCGGGATTTAAACAATTTGGATGATAGTATCCCTTGGGTTAAGACTGTAATAGTGGGAAGAGGGGTGACTATAGTGTTTTTATAGTTATTTTGGTGACTATAGTGTCCCTTTATGATGTCAGGAAGGAGGTGGAGATGTAGGAAAGGTTGAGATGTTGGGTTTGAGAATGGTACACTGAGAATTCTCACATCTACAGACATTAATTCCTCATATAAAACATTAGTGTCTGGTTGCCAACACAGAAAGCTCCTTTGAGAAGGTCAAGCCTCATCTTTTGTTCCCCTGTTTTGTGGCAAAATACAGGTATTCTTCATATACCAATGCATATCACAGTAAATTAATATAACTAAGTTTTAGTACCGTAGATATGTTGTTGTTATTTATTTAATTTTTTTGGTTTTTGAAGGTATCAGCTGGTGGCTATTCAGTAGAAAGGTAATGTTGTACTTATATTTAATATCCTCCAAAATATCTTTTTTCCCTTCTTTCTGTCTTCCACATTTCATACTGCAGCTATTACTTTGTTACCCATATTTTTAACCCATATTTACTGGTATTTCCTTATACACCCCCATACACCCTATGCCTCCTCTAACACTGTCTTATTCGCACTCAATACCCCTTAGTAATATCATTGAAGTCTCCTGCTCACCATTCTATAGCAATGGTAAGGAAAAATACTAACTAAAAAAGTTGTTGTTTTTTCTAAAAAAAATAAAATCTGCTGCCTGCTTTTTAACAAATATTTCAAAACCAATTGCATCTTTTATATGCTCCTTATCTGACTTTTGCTTAATTGTGGGTGACTGCCAGTGTGGTGAATATACAGTATCTCACAAAAGTGAGTACACCCTCACATTTTTGTAAATATTTTATTGTATCTTTTCATGTGACAACACTGAAGAAATGACACTCTGCTACAATGTAAAGTATTAAGTGTACAGCCTGTATAACAGTGTAAATATGCTGTCCCCTCAAAATAACTCAACACACAGCCATTAATGTCTAAACCGTTGGCAACAAAAGTGAGTACACACCTAAGTGGAAATATCCAAATTGGGCCCAATTAGCCATTTTCCCTACCCGGTGTCATGTGACTCGTTAGTGTTACAAGGTCTCAGGTGTGAATGGGGAGCAGGTAGGTTAAATTTGGTGTTATCGCTCTCACACTCTCTCATACTGGTCACTGGAAGTTCAACAAGGCACCTCATGGCAAAGAACTCTCTGAGGATCTGAAAAAAAGAATTGTTGCTCTACATAAAGATGGCCTAGGTTATAAGAAGATTGCCAACACCCTGAAACTGAGCTACAGCACAGTGGGCAAGACCATACAGCGGTTTCACAGGACAGGTTACACTTAGAACAGGCCTCGCCATGGTCGACCAAAGAAGTTGAGTGCACGTGCTCAGCGTCATATCCAGAGGTTGTCTTTGGGAATTAGACGTATGAGTGCTGGCAGCATTGCTGCAGAGGTTGAAGGGGTGGGGTGGTCAGCCTGTCAGTGCTCAGACCATACGCCGCACACTGCATCAAATTGGTCTGCATGGCTGTCATCCCAGAAGACAGCCCACAAACAGTTTGCTGAAGACAAGCAGACTAAGGACATGGATTACTGGAACCATGTCCTGTGGTCCGATGAGACCAAGATAAACTTATTTGGTTCAGATGGTGTCAAGCATGTGTGGCGGCAACCAGTTGAGGAGTACAAAGACAAGTGTGCCTTGTCTACAGTCAAGCATGGGGGTGGGAGTGTCATGGACTGGGTCTGCATGAGTGCTGCCGGTACTGGGGAACTACTGTGATATACTGAAGCAGTGCATGATCCCCTTTCTTTGTACACGGAGCCGCAGGGCAGTATTCCAACATGATAACAACCCCAAAAACACCTCCAAGACGACCACTGCCTTGCTAAAGAAGCTGAAGGTAAAGGTTATGGACTGGCCAAGCATATCTCCAGACCTAAACCCTATTGAGCATATGTGGGGCATCCTCAAACAGAAGGTGGGGAGTGCAAGGTCTCTAACACCCACCAGCTCCGTGATGTCGTCATGGAGGAGTGGAAGAGGACTCCAGTGGCAACCTGGGAAGCTCTGGTGAACTCCATGCCCATGAGGATTATTTCAGTGCTGGAAAATAATGGTGGCCACACAAAATATTGACACGTTGGGCCCAATGGACATTTCCACTTAGGGGTGTGCTCACTTTTGTTGCCAGCGGTTTAGACATTAATGGCTGTGTGTTGTTATTTTGAGGGGTCAGCAAATTTACACTGTTATACAGGCTGAGTATCATTTCTTCAGTGTTGTCACATGAAAAGACATAATAAAATATTTACAAAAATGTGAGGGGTGTACTCACTTTTGTGAGATACTGTATATTGCTGGTAAATAACTCCAATTTCTAATAGTTGGTAACCATTCTCCCATAAAAAGGTATAAATGATAAGGGACAATCCTGACTGGAAAAAATATGACAAGGAAATAAAACACTGACAATTATACTTAAATGTATCATGCCTCTAAGAAGCGGATGATGCATGTCTATGATTTCTAGTGAAAGCTTTACATTTTCAGGAAAGAGAGGTATAGACAATCAGGGGTCAAGTCCTGGGGAAAAAAGTGTGGGAACTCCCCCCCACCAAGAAAAACCCCACTTGTATGCATATATAAACGCGTGCACACACATACACTCACAGACACACACATGCACTCAGACACTCACAGACGCACACACATACTCAGACACTCACACAGGGGTGTATTTTAATTTTGTGCTGCCCTAGGCATGACTATACCTGAGCACCCCCTAATCTAAATTTACCACCCCTTCATTTCAAGGGCGCACCGCTTCCTGATTAAGAACCCACCCCTTCCTCTTTAGACTCCACCTTTTCCTGCTCCTTTTAAAGAAATACTATAGTGCCAGGAAAACAAAGCTGTTTTCCTGGCACTATAATTCCCTGTAGTGCCCCCCCTCCCTCATGTCCTCCCCTCCCCCACTCGACACTGATGGGGTTAAAATCCTATGGGTATTTAGCAGATGCTGGATGTCCTCATGCACAGGGTGAGGACGTCCAGCATCAGTTAGGCGACTTTTGGTCACCTAACAACCTGAAAGTCCCTCTAGTGGCTGTCTGATAGACAGCCACTAGAGGTGGAGTTACCCCTCAAGGTAATTATTGCAGTTTCTGAGAAACCGCAATAATTACACTTGCAGGTTTAAGGGGACTGGGACACTGCACCCAGACCACTTCAATGAGCTGAAGTTGTCTGGGTGCCTATAGTGTCCCTCTAAGCACACTCTCTGACAGACACCCACACTGGCAGATACACACTGACAGTAACACACACACTCAGTGACAAACACACAGACGTCACTGATTTGACACACACACACATTCACTGACACACACTCATTCATTGACAGAGAGACACACACAAACACACTGACAGACACACACTAATAGTCACACACACACTAAATGACAAACAGACTCACTGATTTGACAGACACTTACAAACATACACTAACAGATGCACATACACGCAAACATGCATACACTAACAGAAGCACATACACTCATATGCACACACACATGCATACACTAACAGAAGCACATACACGCAAACATGCATACACTAACAGAAGCACATACACTCATACACACACACGTACATACGCTAACAGACGTAAATACACTCATACACACACACACTGACACAAATACACACATACACCAACCGACATGAACTAACATACACACACATACATAGACTAACAGACATACACACACACACACTAACAGACATACACACACACATATACACTAACAGACATACACACATACACACACATACATAGACTAACAGACATACACACACACATACATACACATACACTAACAGACATACACACACATACATACACATACACTAACAGACATACACTAACAGACATACATACATACATAGACTAACAGACAAACACTAACAGACATACACACATACACTAACAGACATACACATACACTAACAGACATACACTAACAGACATACACACACATACATAGACTAATAGACATACAAGTAGCAATCGACTTGGTAACTGAGACAACTGAAAAAGTATTTTCTTCCACAGTCTTTTAGCTCCTCCACCGTCCGTAAACTCACAGAGAACCAGTCTGAGGAAGTTTTCTAACTCTTCAGCAACGACTGAACAGACAGCCGGTAGGTAATTATACATGGAAATTCAGTGCAGGCAAAAATTTATATTTGTTCATGGGTGATAAAACTAAAAAAAAAATACTAAATATAAAGCCAGCTATTTTTTTACATTTCACTGTTTTGTTAATGTCTTCTATCTCTTAATATTTTCTTTATATACTTTAACCTAACATTACATTCTTGTGGTCTTAGACCTTGCGTCTTTTTCACACAAAATGTTTGGATCCATGGTGGCAAGAGACACCAGCTAGATGACTTTATTTTGAACATTTAATGTTAATCAAATTTTGAAATTAAAGGAGACAATATAACAAATATTAACTAAATATCAGATACATTTTATGAGAAGTGTGATATATTTATAGATAACGTGTCTGACAGAAAACAAGAAATAAAGAATTTGCTGAATTGGATAAGGAGTAGAATAAAAAAAAAAAATGAAATGAAATCCCTGCACTAGATACATGATGGAATATTACAGAATGTTCAAATTATACTTAATTGTTACTTTAGGTCAAGGCTATGCAAGCATAACCATTCTTCTTCACATAGATCTAAACTTTCTCTAACATTCTGTGCTTAATACAGAGTCTTATGGGTCTCTTACTATTATGATGGTCCTATTAATAGTGCCACATGCTGTCAGGATGATGCTGGGCTGTTAGCGGTAGAAGCAGGATGAAAGTTGGTTCACAATAGATTTGCTCCCCTGCATTCGTCTGTGATCCTAATTCTTCACAACATTATAGAACAAGAACATGGTGGGGGGTCATGATATTAAAATATACACTAACCAGCCACAAAATTAAAACCACCTGCCTAATATTGTGTATGGTCCCCTTCATTCTGCCAAAACAGCTCTAATGCCTTGAGGCATGGACTCTACAATACCTCTCAATGTATCCTGTGGTATCTGTCAACAAGACATTAGCAGCAGATACTTTAAGTCCTGCAAGTTGTGAGGTGGGTTTGTTGTTCCAGCACATAACACAGATGCCTTCTTTCCATAGTGGATTCTGCTGCAATCTTTTCCCCAGGTAAACAATGCACACCATCTGCCATCAACCTCATCTAAAAGAAAATGTGATTCATCAGACCAGGCAAGCTTCTTTCATTGATCCATGGTCCAATTCTCTTGCTTACATTCCCATTTAGGGCTCTTTCGGCGATGGACAGGGGTCCTCATGGGCCGGTTTGCAGCTACGTAGCCCCATATGCAGGAAACGACGATGCACTGTGTGTTCTGACACCTTTCTATCATGGCCAGCATTAGGTTTTTCAGAAATATGAGCTTCTGTAATTCTTCTGTCAGGACAGCTAGCTTTCACACCCACGGGCATTAATGAGCCATGGGAGCACATATTGTCCTTCCTTGCACCACGTTTGGTAGGTACTAACAACTTCATACTGGGAACACACCACAAGACTTGCCTTTTTGGTAATCTTCTGACCTAGTTGTCTAGCCATCACTATTTGGCCCTTATCAAAGTCAGTCAGATCTTTCTGCTTGCCCATTTTTCCTTCAAGAACTGACTGTTCACTTGCTGCCTAACATATCCCATCCCCTGACAGGTGTCATTGAAACAATATACTCAATGTATTTCTCTTCACCTGTCAGTGATATGAATGATGTAGACTTTCTTTTATGAATTTTTTTTTAAAGTAACACAAACTTTAGTCACCTCCACCATTGAGAACTGGGAAGCTCTCTGCTCAGAGCTAGCCCGGTGGTGCAGTGTTTAGCTCATTGTCTAAGAGAGTTCTGCTGATGCTCTCAGCCAATGAGCTGTCCATGCACGACAGATCCCAGGCAAACTGTAAAACATTAGCAAATGGTTTTACTACATAAACTGGGTGGGCACCAGGGCACTCCTGACACCATAACAACTACAGCCTATATTAATGGTTATGGTGTTGGGAGTTGTGACAAAGTGCCCTTCACCACTTGGTCCTGGAGAGGCCTGCTAGCCAGACTCCAGCCCTGTGACTATGGCCCTGGGTTGTATGGCCCTTTAAGACTATTATTTGGGCTTATGGACTTTCATTGGACTAGTGCTGGCCCCTTAAGCACATTTTTGGGACATAGTGAAAATTGGAACAATGCCCCTTTAAAACTGTGTCCCCAGAGTCCCCAGACTGTTAAAAAAATAACTTGTACATGGCTTTTTCCCTCATGGTTCGGTAAATGGGGCTTACCGAACCATTTACTGCACAGGCGGACCACACAGAAGTGGAAGTGTGCAGTCAATTTACCTCCCAGGCTGGTGGTTAAACGCAATGTTAATTTCCGACCACTGGGTGGCCGCCGTTCGTATAATCGTACTCGTGGCGGCGGCCATCTGTGTTAGTCAAACGCGGTCAGCGGTGTGTGCAGCCAAATCCATGGAACTGAAATTGGCTACACATTTGCACGAACACCGCTGACCCTTACCTTCTCCTCCACTCCGTTTTCAGCTGCAGCGTCTAAGTCCTGTTCGGCGATTTGAACACACAGGGAGACTAAGCTATTTGCACGAACGGTGCCCCAATCGTGCATGCAAATAGGACTTAGTCACTTTTCTGAGTGAAATTGACCGATCGCACAGACCAAATCTATGGAACTGTTTTGGGCAGGAAAATGTGCTTGTGGTCGGTCACAAAGGACTTCCGACTAACTTTTTAACCCCTGGAGGGAATTGCCTGAATTTTGGATATGTTTATATTCGAAGTATGCTTTATTAATATTGCATGTGTACTTTTAAAGTTATAGGAATTGTATAAAAACTGTATTTTTCCTGACTGTGATAATTACGTTAACCCATTGTGTACAGTAATTATATCACAGGCAGAGGGGAGGATTTTGCTGGAATGAATGGGAGTGTTTTACTGTATTGTGCGTGTTTGATTGGCTGTTCTACAAACCCATGTGGGTGGTACTTTGTGTGTAAAACTTGCATAAAAGAAAGCCCTTTGGTGCTGATTAAAAGAGATCTTCTTGACCCTCAACACGTAGTCTTGTCTCGTGATTGGAGGGGAACTTCTATATTCACACTGGGGATTGCTATACTTTGTATACTCCCCTGAGCTTTAATCACTTAGCTCTAAGCGCTCTTCCTGATACGCTCTCCTGGAGGAAAGGTCTTTCCCACATAGTCCTGGAGGACAGAGGCTGATCCAGGGTGGAAGGAAGATGGCGAGACTCCAGTTAAGCTACGGCGGTTGTGGAGTCAGCGGCGGTTGTGGTGTCCGATGCGGTGCTTGTGGTCCTCGGTGCAAGCTAAGAAGCGTCCCTCAACGGAAGGTACTCGGTCGGAGTACGGGGAGTTACCTTACAGGAGTGTTCCTTTAACATGTTAAACTAACTATAATATAAAACCATTCCACATTCATCCCTTTTGTTTTATTACAGAACCACCACCTGACACAAATGCAGTAAATGACGTGAATAGAAAAACTGCAAATACTGTGGTACTGGATTTGTTAACTTCGTTAATGGAACCTGCTGATTTAAGTAAGTAATTTTTTTATTCAAATAAACTAACTATATTTTTTTATGGTGAATCAAAGATGTTCACAACATTCATATTTCTTGTGTTCGAATAGATCTGCATTTACCAAAAAATTGTTTTCACTGTAATAGATTGAATAGCAGTTAGTTGTCTGCCAGCTTCTGTGTCAGGCTCACAGCGTATACTGTGCCCACTCGCCCAGTGCCACCACTCATATCTGGTGTCACAATAGCTTGCATTTAACAAAAAAAAACCTTTTTGGACTGTAATATAATAGCAGTCAGTTTCCTTCACGAGTGTGCGTTTCAGAGCCTGCCAGGGCACAATGTCACACAAGTGCAACTCATATCTGGTGTAACAGTAGTGTAAATTTATTTTTAAAAATAAAATTTTGACTGTAATAGATTGAATAGCAGTTAGTTGTCTGCCAGCGTGTGTGTCAGGCTCACAGCGTATACTGTGCCTACTTGCCCAGTGCCACCACTCACTCACTGGTGTCCCAATAGCTTGCATTTAAAAAAAACTAAACTTTTTTGACTGTAATATAATAGCAGTCAGTTTCCTTCACGAGTGTGCGTTTCAGAGCCTGCCAGGGCACAGTGTCACACAAGTGCAACTCATATCTGGTGTAACAGTAGTGTAAATTTATTTTTAAAAATAAAATTTTGACTGTAATAGATTGAATAGCAGTTAGTTGTCTGCCAGCGTGTTTGTCAGGCTCACAGCGTATACTGTGCCCACTTGCCCAGTGCCACCACTCACTCACTGGTGTCCCAATAGCTTGCATTTAAAAAAAACTAAACTTTTTTGACTGTAATATAATAGCAGTCAGTTTCCTTCACTAGTGTGCATTTCAGGGCCTGCCCAGTGCCACCACTCACTCATATCTGGTGTCCCAATAGCTTGCATTTAACAAAAAAAACTTTTTGGACTGTAATATAATAGCAGTCAGTTTCCTTAACGAGTGTGCGTTTCAGGGCCTGCCCAGTGCCACCATTCACTCATATCTGGTGTCCCAATAGCTTGCATTTAAAAAAAAATTAACCTTTTGGACTGTAATATAATAGCAGTCAGTTTCCTTCACGAGTGTGCGTTTCAGGGCCTGCCCAGTGCCACCACTCACTCATATCTGGTGTCCCAATAGTTTGCGTTTAAAAAAAACTAAACTTTTTGGACTGTAATATAATAGCAGTCAGTTTCCTTCACGAGTGTGCGTTTCAGGGCCTGCCAGGGCACAGTGTCACACCAGTGCCACTCATATCTGTTGTCACAGTAGTTTGCACACATAGTACCACTAATCGAAAAAAAATATGACAGGCAGAGGCAGACCACCCCGCAGGGGCCGTCGTGGTCGTGGTGCTGTGATTCCCTTTGGCCCTAGAATAATGCCCAGTGTTCAGAGGCCACGTACCCTGAACCTGAAAAGTTCTGAGGACATAGTTGACTGGCTAACACAGGACACCCAATCTTCTACAGCTTCCGCTCGGAACCTCGACGCACCATCCTCCTCCAGCTTAGCTTCGGGCACCTCTCAAGTTACCACTCGCCCGCCTGCTGCCACCACCAACACTAGCACCACAGCCGCTTCACTTGGTATGTCAGAGGAGTTATTTACACATGAGTTGGAAGAAATGAGTGATGCGCAACCATTATTGCCAGAGGATGTAGATAACAGGGATATGTCTCAGGCAGAGAGCATTACACACGTACGGTGTGATGATGATGATGTTGTACCCACTGCTGCTTCCTTTGCTGAGTTGTCAGATACAAGTGAAGCGGTTGATGATGACGATGCGTCCGTGGATGTCACGTGGGTGCCCGCTAGAAGAGAAGAAGAACAGGGGGAAAGTTCAGATGGGGATACAGAGAGGAGGAGGAGGAGACGAGTTGGAAACAGGGGGAGGTCGTCGCAAGGAGCTAGTGGCACAGTCAGACAGCATGCATCGGCACCCGGGGTCAGCCAGACAGCACGCCAATCAACGCATGCTGTTGCCACCACCAGAATGCCGTCATTGCAGAGCTCAGCAGTGTGGCATTTTTTTTTGTGTGTCTGCCTCTGACAACCGCGATGCCATTTGCAACCTGTGCCAAAAGAAACTGAGTCGTGGGAAGTCCAACACCCACCTAGGTACAACTGCTTTGCAAAGGCACATGATCGCACATCACAAACGCCTATGGGATCAACACATGAGTACAAGCAGCAAACAAACTCAAAGCCACCATCCTCCTCCTGGTCCAGCATCTTCAGCCACGTTAACCACTGCTGTCCTCCTTGCCCCGTCTCAACCATCCGCCCCTCCGTCTCTCGCCTTGAGCAGTTCCTGCTCATCTGCCCACAGTCAGCTTGACTGAACTCTTAGCCCGCCAGCTTTTACCATACAAGCTGGTGGAGTCTGAGGCGTTCAAAAAATTTGTAGCAATTGGGACACCGCAGTGGAAGGTACCCGGACGAAATTTCTTTGCACAAAAGGCAATCCCCAACCTGTACTCGATTGTGCAAAAGGAAGTAATGGCATGTCTGGCACACAGTGTTGGGGCAAGGGTCCATCTGACCACTGATACCTGGTCTGCAAAGCATGGTCAGGGCAGGTATATCACCTACACTGCGCATTGGGTTAACCTGCTGACGGCTGCCAAGCATGGAATGTGAGGCTCTGCAGAGGAGTTGGTGACACCGCCACGACTTGCAGGCAGGCCTGCTGCCACCTCCTCTACTCCTCCTACTCCATCCTCTTCCATAACCTCCTCGGCTGAGTCCTCTTCTGCTGCTGCGTCTTGCTCCACATCAACGGCACCCCCCCCCCAGCTCCCCAGGTACTGTTCCACATCCCGGACACGGCAGTGTCACGCCGTCTTCGGGTTGACTTGCCTGAAAGCAGAGAGTCACACCGAACCAGCACTCCTGTCCGCCCTGAACGCACAGGTGGATCAGTGGCTGACTCCGCACCAACTGGAGATCGGCAAAGTGGTTTGTGACAATGGAAGAAATTTGTTGGCGGCATTGCATTTGGGCAAGTTGACACATGTGCCGTGCATGGCACAGGTGTGTAATCTGATCGTACAACACTTTGTGCATAAGTACCCAGGCTTATGGGACGTCTTGAAGCAGGCCAGGAAGGTGTTGGCCATTTCAAGCATTCCTACACGGCCATGGCGCACTTTTCCGATATCCAGCGGCGAAACAACATGCCAGTGAGGCGCTTGATTTGCGGCAGCCCGACACGTTGGAATTCAACACTCCTAATGTTCGACTGCCTGCTCCAACAAGAAAAAGCCGTTAACGAGTATTTGTATGACCAGGGTGCTAGGACAGCCTCTGCGGAGCTGGGAATTTTTTTGCCACGTTACTGGACGCTCATGCGCAATGCCTGTAGGCTCATGCGTCCTTTTGAGGAGGTGACAAACCTAGTCAGTCGCACCGAAGGCACCGTCAGCAACATCATACCATTTGTTTTCTTCATGGAGCGTGCCCTGCGAAGAGTGCTGGATCAGGCCGTAGATGAGCGTGATGTCAGGATCGGGTCAGGGATCCAACACGCAGAGTACAAAGAGTAGCTGATACGTATACCGGTCCTTAGAATGGCCGGACTTAACGTATAACTACGATAGAATGGTCAGAGACAAGCCGAGGTCGGGGGAACGAGAAGACAGGTAAGCGAGAGACAAGCCGGGTCAAGGATAACAGAAAGACAGGAGAGTAAATACCAAAGCCGGGTCGGAACCAAAAGACAAGAGAATAACAAAGCACTGTGTGACTAGGCGGACTAGAACCACGACAGGGCAATGAGTGAATGAGAGAGCCACTGTTAAGTATCCTGGCTAGGGAGAGAAGACACGCCTCCGGCGAGTCCTGATTCGTCTCCCGAGATTTGAGTGACAGGACGTTCCGGGTTGGCGTCATGACGTCTACCTCCGGTCCTCCTGTTATAAAAGGAAGTGACTCCCTCGCGGCCGGCGTTAGCAAGACCGAGTGAACCGCGAGGGGCCGAGGAGACATGCCGTCCGGACGGATAAACTTCTAAGTCTCTACCTCTCTCAGAGGTAGAGACCTCAGGTACCCTGACAGTACCCCCCCTCTCAGATACGCCCACCGGGCGGAAGGAGCCGGGGCGAGATGGAAAACGGGAGTGAAATGCCCTGCGAAGGCGAGGAGCATGAACATCCTCTTGTGGTACCCAACTCCTCTCCTCAGGACCATATCCCTTCCAGTCAACTAAATATTGTACTCTCCCCCGGGAGACACGAGAATCAATAATGGAGTTAACCTCATACTCCTCCTGACCCTCCACCTGAACAGGGCGCGGAGGGGCGATTGTGGAGGAGAATCTGTTACAGATTAGAGGTTTCAGCAATGACACGTGAAAGGAGTTCGGGATGCGTAAAGTAGCAGGGAGGGCTAGGCGATACGCCACTGGGTTAATTCGAGTCAAGATCCTGTAGGGGCCAATATAACGAGGAGCGAATTTCATGGAAGGAACTTTAAGACGAATATTCCTAGTACTCAACCAAACTCTATCGCCTGGAACAAAATTCGGAGCCGCCCTTCTACGTTTGTCAGCATGTTTCTTAACCAGTACAGAATTGTGTAGAAGAATCTGTCGAGTCTGATCCCACAACTTCCTCAAATTGGCCACATGGACATCAACCGACGGCACTCCTTGGGAAGGAGAAACCGAGGGAAGAATAGATGGATGAAAGCCATAGTTCATGAAGAAGGGGCTTGAATGCGTAGAGTCACAAACGAGATTGTTGTGCGCAAACTCCGCCCAAGGAATCAAACCGACCCAATCGTCCTGGTGTTCGGAAACAAAACAACGTAAGTATTGCTCAATCTTCTGGTTGGTTCGTTCGGCAGCTCCGTTAGACTGAGGATGATAGGCGGACGAAAAATTCAATTTGATGCCTAATTGAGAACAGAACGACCTCCAAAAACGTGAAACAAATTGGGAGCCTCTATCAGAAGTGATCTCCGAGGGAATCCCATGCAAGCGAAAAATCTCTTTAGCAAAGATTTCCGCCAATTCAGGAGAAGTCGGGAGTTTAGGCAAAGGTACGAAATGTGCCATCTTGGTAAATCTATCGACTACGGTGAGGATAACCGTGTGCTTTTTAGAAACAGGCAAATCCACAATAAAGTCCATTGCCACACAGGACCAAGGTTTGTCAGGAATTTCCAGAGGTTGTAGAAGGCCACACGGAAGTGAATGCGGTAGTTTAGTTTTAGTACAGGCCACACAAACTCCGATAAAATCCTTAATATCCCTCCGTAACGAAGGCCACCAGAAATCCTTGGAGATCAAAGAATACGTCTTGTGAACACCCGGATGGCCAGCCACCTTACTCTCGTGAAGACACTGTAAGAGCTCCAATTGGAGTTCAGGAGGAACGAAAAGTCTGGAAGCCGGAGTCAGTCTAGGTGCCAGATGCTGCAAGCTCCTTATCTGATCAAGAAGCGGAGAATGGACTTTGAGAGTAGTGTTAGCGATAATGTTACACTTGGGTACTATAGAGGACAAAACCGGCTCAGATACGGCAGCAGGTTCATATTGGCGAGATAAGGCGTCGGCTTTAGAATTCTTGGAACCTGGCCTATATGTGAGTACGTAGTTGAAGTGAGTGAGAAATATGGACCAACGAGCCTGTCTAGATGATAGATGTTTAGCCTCTCCAATATAGGATAAGTTTTTATGATCTGTCAAAATAGTAACAGGATGCAAAGTACCCTCCAATAAATGTCTCCACTCCTTCAAGGCCATTATAACCGCTAGTAGTTCCCTGTCACCAATGCCATATCTGCTTTCAGTACCTGACAATTTTTTGGAAAAGTATCCACAAGGATGTAAAGGCTTATCTACACCCAACCTTTGGGACAGAACAGCACCTATACCAGTCTCAGAAGCGTCAACTTCGAGTAGGAAAGGTAGTGTAGTATCAGGGTGAACTAAAATTGGTGCGGAAGCAAACAGCTCCTTGAGTGTCTTAAAAGCCAGAAGTGCTTCAGTAGACCAATTCTTAGTATCAGCCCCTTGTTTGGTCATATTGGTGATGGGAGCAATGATAGGGGAGTAACCCTTAATGAAACGTCTGTAGTAATTGGAGAAACCAATAAATCTCTGGATAGCCTTGAGACCCTTAGGTAAAGGCCAATCTAATATGGATTGGAGCTTCTCTGGATCCATTTCAAACCCCTCCCCAGAAATTACATAACCAAGAAAGGTAGTTTGGGATTGGTCAAAGCTGCATTTCTCTAGTTTGCAGTATAAGCCATGCTGAAGAAGTTTATGTAAAACCCTTCTGACTTGTCCGTGGTGAGTTTCAATATCCCTGGAATGTATAAGTATATCATCAAGGTATACAATCACACAGTCATCTTGAAACTCCCTAAGAACCTCATTAATAAGGTCCTGAAATACCGCCGGGGCATTGCAGAGACCAAAAGGCATTACAGTATACTCATAGTGCCCATAACGAGTATTGAATGCAGTTTTCCATTCGTCACCGTCGTGGATTCTCACCAAATTATAAGCACCTCTAAGGTCTAACTTAGTGAAAATTTTAGAACTTTTTAATCGATCAAAAAGCTCGGTGATCAAGGGGATCGGATATACATTTCTGATGGTTATCTTGTTAAGACCTCGGTAGTCAATGCAGGGTCTTAAAGAACCATCCTTCTTTTTAACAAAAAAAAATCCAGCCCCAGCAGGCGAGGAGGATCTTCTAATGAACCCCTTGTCTAGGTTTTCACGAATGTACTCCTCTAGAACTAAGTTTTCATTCGTAGACAAAGGGTATACATGACCCCTGGGGGGCATGGTACCAGAAAGTAAATTAATTTTGCAATCAAAAGGCCTATGTGGTGGCAAGGTATCAGCCTTTCCTTTGTCAAATACTGCCTTTAAATCTTGATACAAAGACGGTATCTGTATTTTGGTAGAGTCGGTAGCGTTATTAAGTGAGTTGACACTACAAAGAGGTGACACTTTCTTTAAACAATTCTCTTGACAATCCTGACCCCACGAAACTATTTCCCCTGATCTCCAATCTATAACGGGGTTGTGTCTTTTAAGCCAGGAGTATCCCAGGACTATGGGAACAGAAGGAGATGAAATGAGTAGTAGGGATATTTCCTCTTTGTGTAGAATACCAGTAGTTAAGTAAAGAGGTGTGGTCTCCCGGAAAATCACAGGCTCAACTAAAGGTCTACCATCAATGGCTTCAACAGCTAAGGGTGTCTTCCTTAACTGGGAAGGGATAGTGTGTTTGTTGAGAAACTTTTGGTCGATAAAACTCTCAGCAGCGCCGGAGTCTATCAATGCCATAGTCTCTAAAGTTCCCTTCTCCCAAGTTAAAGAGACCGGTAATAGGAGTCTATGTTCTTTGTAGTTATGAGTAGAGGACAAAATCGAAACACCCAAGGTCTGTCCTCTAGAGAAACTTAGGTGCGAGCGTTTCCCGGACGACTGGGACAGCTCAAACGTACATGACCTCTGGACCCACAATACATACACAGTCCCTCCCTTCTCCTGTACTGTCTCTCCTCCTCTGAGAGACGAGTAAGGCCTAGCTGCATAGATTCTGAAACCTGTGGATTTTTGGTTTCAGAACTTTGAAATGATGGTGCTAGTCTAAAGGAAGATTTACCGGTTCTATCTCGAGTATTCTGTCTCTCCCTTAGACGTTCGTCAATACGAGAGATAAAGGAAATTAAGTCCTCCAGATTCTCGGGAAGCTCTCTTGTCGCTACCTCATCAAGTATTATATCAGATAAACCATTTAAGAATACGTCTATATAGGCCTGTTCATTCCATTTTACCTCTGCCGCCAAAGACCTGAACTCTAGTGCGTAATCCACAAGTGTTTGGTTGTCTTGTCTAAGGCGCAACAGTAATCTGGCTGCATTGACCCTCCTGCCAGGAGGATCAAAAGTTCTTTTAAAAGCAGCTACAAAGGAATTATAGTTATAGACTAATGGATTATCATTCTCCCACAACGGATTAGCCCATCTCAGAGCTTTCTCAATGAGTAAGGTAATAATAAATCCCACTTTTGCCCTATCCGTAGGGTATGAACGGGGCTGTAGCTCGAAATGAATACTGATCTGGTTCAAAAAGCCACGACACCTCTCAGGAGAACCAGCATAACGTACAGGTGGGGTAACTCGGGAAGAAGCACCTACAGTAGCTACCTCTAGCCCTGAACCCACAGAAGAAGCAGACATATTACGCATCTCCTCAGGTGGATTAATAGGACGAGACAGCAGCGCCTGTAGTGCTAGAGCCATCTGATCCATCCTATGATCCATGGCGTCAAACCTAGGATCAGGAGAACCAAGCTGACAATTTGTACCTGCAGGATCCATGGCCCTGTCGTAATGTCAGGATCGGGTCAGGGATCCAACACGCAGAGTACAAAGAGTAGCTGATACGTATACCGGTCCTTAGAATGGCCGGACTTAACGTATAACT
This sequence comes from Pelobates fuscus, assembly GCF_036172605.1. Lineage (NCBI taxonomy): Eukaryota > Metazoa > Chordata > Amphibia > Anura > Pelobatidae > Pelobates > Pelobates fuscus. Next base: position 92,726,858 of record NC_086317.1, on the reverse strand, counting down.
ACGATAGAATGGTCAGAGACAAGCCGAGGTCGGGGGAACGAGAAGACAGGTAAGCGAGAGACAAGCCGGGTCAAGGATAACAGAAAGACAGGAGAGTAAATACCAAAGCCGGGTCGGAACCAAAAGACAAGAGAATAACAAAGCACTGTGTGACTAGGCGGACTAGAACCACGACAGGGCAATGAGTGAATGAGAGAGCCACTGTTAAGTATCCTGGCTAGGGAGAGAAGACACGCCTCCGGCGAGTCCTGATTCGTCTCCCGAGATTTGAGTGACAGGACGTTCCGGGTTGGCGTCATGACGTCTACCTCCGGTCCTCCTGTTATAAAAGGAAGTGACTCCCTCGCGGCCGGCGTTAGCAAGACCGAGTGAACCGCGAGGGGCCGAGGAGACATGCCGTCCGGACGGATAAACTTCTAAGTCTCTACCTCTCTCAGAGGTAGAGACCTCAGGTACCCTGACACGTGAAGAGGAAGAGTTGTGGTCACCATCACTACCAGAAACAGACTTAGCAGCATCGCTTGCTGGAGCTGCGGCAACGCTGGAAGAGGATTGTGAGGAAGAGGAGTCAGAGGAGGAATGTGGCTTTGAGGAGGAGGAGGAAGACCAACCACAACAGGCATCCCAGGGTACTCGTTGTCACCTATCTGGTACCCGTGGTGTTGAACGTGGCTGGGGGGAAGAACATACCTTCAGAGAGATCACTGAGGACGAGGAACAGGACTTGAGTAGCTCGGCATCCAACCTTGTGCAAATGGGGTCTTTCATGATGTCGTGCCTGTTGAGGGACCCTCGTATAAAAAGGCTGCAGGAGAACGACCTGTACTGGGTGTCCACGCTATTAGACCCCCGGTATAAGCAGAAAGTGCCTGAAATGGAAAGGATGCAGCAGTTCCAAAATCAATTAAAAAGTATGCTTTACACAGCGTATAAGGGTGATGTCACAGCACAACGGGAATCTAACAGGGGAAGAGGTGAAAGTAATCCTCCTCCTCCCACGACCACGCCGGCAAGAACAGGATGCTTTACAGACGTGTTGTTGATGGAGGACATGCAGAGCTTTTTAAGTCCTACGCATCGCCACAGCCCTTCGGGGTCCACCCTCAGAGAACGACTCGACCGACAGGTAGCAGACTACCTCGCCTTAACTGCAGATATCGACACTCTGAGGAGCAATGTAGTGCAGGCTTGACCTGTGGCCTGAGCTATCCCAATTTGCAATAGAACTTCTGGCCTGCCCCGCTTCAAGTGTCCTGTCAGAAAGGACCTTCAGTGCAGCAGGAGGTATTGTCACTGAGAAGAGAAGTCGCCTAGGTCAAAAAAGTCTAGATTAACTCACTTTTATTAAGATGAATGAGGGATGGATCCCGAAGGGACTGACAGTGGGCGATACATTCGACTAAAAAAGGCCTGATGAGGGGGACTACTTAACACACCACTCCTATCTGGTGGCACATTAGATTGCACACGCAGTGCCCCAAATTTGAAGTAGGAGGACCGACCAAGCATCTTTTTCCATCTCCCGCTTCCTAAAATCGATGCCTTATATACACATCCCCTGATAGGGGACGTAACAGGGATTAAACTGATAGGAATAGTACTACTTAACACACCACTCCTATTTGGTGGCACATTAGATTGCACGCGCAGTGCCCCAAATTTGAAGTAGGAGGACCGAGCAAGCATCTTTTTCCATCTCCCACTTCCTAAAATCGATGCCTTATATACACGTCCCCTGATAGGGGACGTAACAGGGATTAAACTGATAAGAATAGTACTACTAAACACACTACTCCTATCTGGTGGCACATTAGATTGCACGCGCAGTGCCCAAAATTTGAAGTAGGAGGACCAACCAAGCATCTTTTTCCATCTCCCGCTTCCTGGGTGGAGGAAGAGAGACCTTCAATGACATCAGTGAGGACAAGGAATGGGACATGGCTAGCTTGGTATCCAACCTTGTGCAAATGGGGAGTTTGCGGTTGTGCAAACGGACTGTTTGCGGTTGTTTGCGGTGCCTTAAATTGGGAGTTTGGTCTGTCACTGTGAAGCGGGCGTAACCCTTACACTACAAAACAAGGAATAGAGTCAGCGCTAATCAGGAAGGCAGCAGTCCCAAACAGGGACTCCCTCTAATGTCCCTGGAGATAAATAGACAAAGCAAGAAAATGGGGGATGGGTCTGCGCCACTGGGTACAACAGATAATGATATTAAGTCCAATGGGATCTATATCGTGTGTCCAAAATTCTACTTAATACGGTATCCAGAAGATGTCAATGACATGGAAGATAATCCAATTTTGTAAGAAATAGAAGAGTTCTTACTTACAGTTGACAGAGCTTAATCCAGCTCTGGTGTGAATGGCTTGCAGCGGTATTATCCCCGCTTGCAGGATATACGGCAAGTGTCCTCTTCTATGTAGTGGCAGGTAACCAAGTGGGAAATAAAAATGGAAACAATAATGGTGCAGTATGTTCCACACATGCGATAAAAGATATAAAATATAATAGATACACTCACATTCGGTAGAGCTTCAGCTAGCTCTAGTTTGATAAGCGTGCAGCGGTATAATCCCCGCTTAGAGGATATGGGATGAGTGATCTTGACACGAATATCAATAGCTTGCATGAAGGAGGTTGGCACAATTAGATTCCTAGTGGTTCAGAGGGCTGCCTTTCTACCAGCAGCTGTCTGGATCCAGACAGCTGCTGGTAGAAAGGCAGCCCTCTGAACCACTAGGAATCTAATTGTGCCAACCTCCTTCATGCAAGCTATTGATATTCGTGTCAAGATCACTCATCCCATATCCTCTAAGCGGGGATTATACCGCTGCACGTTGGATGTAGTTGCCCATTTCTCACAGGACAGGTAGCATTGGAAATGTTAAAACAACAAAATGCAGTCCCATCCCCCCCAGTCTCCTTCCCTCCTTATTTGGAAGAAAAAAAATAATTTTCAATCAGGCCTTAACTTGCTTTAGAAGTTTTATCTCCTCTCTATAAATTGAACTTTAATAACACACAGGAGGCTCCTACAGGGTCTAGTTAATGTTAATGCTATTAACTAGACATGTGCACCAGTGAAATTTTTGTTTTGTACGAATGAATTCGTACTAAATAAAAATTTAATTTGTCCGTAAAATATTAGTTTTTCAGATGAAATTCGGTAAAAAATAATTAGTTTTTGTCCATTAGGATGAAAATAATACTGCGCATGCACACAAAGAAAAAGCATGGGGGAGCCGGCAGCGCTACCAGCTCCCTCCTGGTAATAAATATTAACAATTCCTACCCCTCCCCCCATGCATTAAAACCTGTGGGGGTCCCTATGGCCCCCATATTAATAAAAGGGAGGTTAAATCCTTCCGCATTGCCCCTGCTCGCAGTATGCCGCAAGTAGGGGCATGTTGCCTAAACAGCGAGCAGCCAGTGGCTGCTCGCTGTCATTTAAAACTACTAGTGACTGCCCTGGCCTGTACGAACACAATGCAAAGGAATCTCTTCTTTTCAGGATATGAATGCTCCCCCTGTTCAGTAGTTCATATCTCCCGACCGTCATTTGTATAGGTGGTCGGGAAATAGAACGGGCAGCGTTCTAAGTTTTACCGGCGTTTGCGCAAATGCCTAGCCGAAAAGAGGTCCAGGCACTCGACGACCAAGTACCGCTGCCCATGTTCGGGTGACAAGATGGCCACCCAGGGGAAGCATTCATTAATTACTTCCCTTGCTGTTTCGCACTTAAGTTGCTGGTGTTAACGTTCTAATGGGGTAAAGAGGTGCTCCTCGGAAAAGACAAAAGGATTCTGCTGCAGGGAGATCCAGGTTTTTTTTGTTTCGGCATTCGGCATTTGCATTTCGTTTCATATATAATTTGTATGTAGGACTTTCGCTCATGTTATAGTAAACGAATACAAAAAATTCTGAAAATTCAGATGAAATCATATTTATCCGATAACAAATGCACATGTCTACTATTAACAGAGCAAGAGATACAGTCTAAATTGAACAGTTTGTGCAAGAAGTTTAAACATTATATGTCTGTCTACAGGAAGTGTTTAAAACGATAGTGCAAGTTTTATGCGGGGAGGTGTGGCTAAGGCTGTATAAACAAAGTGATTCAACTCCTAAATGACAGCGAATTGGCATGATCTGTACATCAAAACAGCTTAATTAAGCTAAAGTGGTTTGGGTGCCTATAGTGTCCCTTCCATAGATCATTGAAACCCAAATTGCAACATTGAGGCTAAAATACTCATACAGACAGTAGTATTTTGTTGCTTGTGATTTTTTCCAAATTTTCAAGTTTTGACTTTAATTCATTACAATTAACCATTTGGGTTTGTACATGTATATAGTAGACATCAAATGTCCCCAAGTATAAATTTACAAGTTTGATGTAAGTCCTTCATTTTCTGTGAACATCTTCTTAAAACAGTAAGTTCATACCATCAGAAGAAAGATATATTGGATTAAAAAAAAAAATAATAATAAATAAATAAAAGTTGGCCTCTCTTTGTCTTTCAAAAGTGTGTAGCTGTGAATATCTTTGCAGACAATATGAGAATGTGGGGTTCTAGTGACACACAGTGGCCACTTAGGAGTACTACTGTTGATTAAATAATATTAGTGAGCTGATGTTTAATAATAATTGTAGATATTACATTAACATAATAAAACCCCTAAATCCAAAGTTTTTCCAATTTGACACTTTGTATTCTGCTAAATGGATAATGAGTCCTGTGACTGTATTGTGAAATAACGTGTTATGACTGGCTACTCTATGGATAAGGGAGAATTATTATACAAATAGGTTGGGTTTATTCAATGTATCTGTAAGTGTTAAATTGACAAAACATTGCAAAAATTCTACAACTCAACTGAACTATTTTGTAAGTTTTGTTAAGTTTGTAAGTTTTCAAATACCTGGTTTATTAAGTAAGTTCACTATTTTTTTTTATCTCATCGTTCTTTATGCGTATTGCGTACAATTTAATATAGGATAAGCATTAATTTACTAATATCAACATGGCATCACATAGTGAGGGGAGCAGGTTAACGCTGTTACATATTTTTTGCAAATCTCTGCAGCAGGATGTTAGGCAGGACACTGCAAACTTTTTTATGGTAATTTATATTTTTATTGAGATGATAGTACATTGTGCATGCTTACATTTTCAGCACAAAATTGAATAACAGTTAGGCTTGTGCAGAATAAATGTCAGAATCTAAACTGGCAGAAATGACATCTCATTTTTGTAAAATTAAAATAAAATGATACAACACAGATAACCAGAGACATGCCATCATAAGATATAAAAGAGGTAACAAAGCGGTAGTGATAAGCATGTCAAAATATCTGCACAATTTGTAAATAGAGCAAATGAAAAACATGAGAAAACAATGCTTAAAATAATAATAAAATAAAAATGAAAAGTCACTGGAGTAAACTGTGAGCAATACTGAGTAAATAACAAAAGACACCAGTGAAGTTACCATGGGACTAATTCTAGTTGTTCATATAGCCTGCGTCTTGCTTGATAAGCCGCCAAGCCCTGCCCCAAAAGCATGATTGCACACTTTATTGAAACACCCTGTGCAGCCCTAAGTTAATAAATAAACATATTACAACCCAAGAAGATGATATTAGTAGAAATAACTGAAACAAGAGATTGTATTTTGGAGGAAAATAACTGTGTAGATGTCATCAATGTTTCTATTTTAATCTGCCTTCTTCCCTGTAGATAATATATGTTTACACAGGCAGTGCAATTATGTATTGAAAAAATGTCTCTTATTTTCAAGTTATTAATGGCCAAACCGTAGCTGAGCGCGACACTTTAAATGGAATGATGGTGGAGCATCTCAGAAACTATAAAGAGGATGTTAGGAATGCACAGGTAATATATATATTTATATATATCAGCAATACATAATTTGCAAGAATAACACAGGTACAGCTATAGAGCAAATTGAAAAATTAATGAATTGGAAGGCATACTGAAATGGCAGTAAATTACAATCCTGAACCGAAAAGTGGAGCAGTGAAAACAAAAAAACGTTTATTATAAATTCAGCAGATGAGTATCATCCTTTAACCCCTTAAGGACACATGACGTGTGTGACACGTCATGATTCCCTTTTATTCCAGAAGTTTGGTCCTTAAGGGGTTAAACAGTTTTTCTCATAGTGTGTCCATACATAGAACATGCAAAAAGATAAAGAAACTCAGCATAGTGCATATTGTTTTCAGGGTGAGTGTATCTTGAGATTGTACAGATTTCACACTTACACACTAACTTTGTGCATTAAGAACCTTTTAAGGATCGCTCCAGGCACCATAACAACTTCATCAGAATTAAGTTGTTATGGTGTGAGGAGGCCCCAGGCATTGGCTTTCCTAAAAGGGTTAAACCGTACATATCTCTTTCACTCTCTTTTCTGAATGAGGAACTGCTGATAGGCTGAGAGTGTTAGCTGACTCTCTCAGCCTATCGGTGTGTGGTCCTAGGCTCTCTCATTGAAACCTCAGATATTGAGTGGAAGTTCATGAGCAGAGAGATTGGTCACTAGCTTGAAGACTTTGGGGTTAAATCATTCATTAACGGTTTAACTTCTTCAAGTAAACCTGGGGCCTGGGACCTCCTTGCATGACTGATGAAATTGTTAAGTTGCCCAGAGTTTAAGAAAGCACTCTATGCATACTTTGAAAAACAGAGATCCTAATTGCTACAGATGGAAAAAAATGTGTATTAATAATATTGTAATGTCTTTTTTTTAGATTGAAATATTTGGACAAGAGATGGAATTGAATGAATTAGACAATATAAAAGAACCTAAGAAAACAGATTTAGCAAATAAATTATCACTGGAAATAAAAAGAAGAGCTGAAGCCCGTTACATAGCATCACGCAAAGCAAGAGAAAAAAAAATTACTGAGACTGTTACTTACACAAATACAATGTAACCTTTAATACATATTTTCTAGTTCGCAATAAACTATGATTAATTATTTAATCGGACATTTCTCACCTAAATTTAAACATTTATTTTTTTTCTTTTATTAAAATAAACCACTTATTTTCTGTAAAAAAATTAAACAAACAAAGAAAAAATATATATATATATATAAATAAGTCTAAAGGCATTTCACATATTTATTCAAAGGACCAGTCAAGCTAAAATATTTGTATTCAAATTCTATGTTCTGGATAAGAGCTCTACACAAGAACAGTTAAAGGGACACTCCAGACCCATGAAGGACTTTAGCTTGCTGAAAAGTGAAAAGTTTAATGTGTGAAGAGTGTGTCCTCTTTCTCTCATTTTGTAGAAAGTGCACGTTTCAATAAAAATTTACACTTTTGTAAATTAACCTGGATACACTCACTTGTCTTTCAAATAGACAACAGGTAAAATTACTTCCTGGTTTGGTTAGCTCAGTGGAACTAAACTCAAGAGACAGTAATTGCTCAGAGCACCTGTCTTGCAAAGATTTATCTTTGAGCTGTATTGGGAAGTCTGTGATTGGACAGCCACAGAAAGTCTGGGCGGGTTATTATTATTATTATTATTATTATTATTATTGCCATTTATATAGCGCCAACAGATTCCGTAGCGCTTTACAATATTATGAGAGGGGGGGATGTAACTATAAATAAGACAATTACAAGAAAACTTACAGGAACGATAGGTTGAAAAGGAAACTGCTCAAATGAGCTTACAGTCTATAGGAGGTGGGGTATAAAACACATTAGGACAGGAAATAGCAATCAAATAAGGTGGGAGTGAAGCAGAGCTGGAGGAGAGAGTAAAGCACTCCCCTATAGGAGAGAGCAAGAGATGTGAGGTAGATGTTACTCTGGAAGGCCATAAGCTTTCCTAAAGAGATGGGTTTTAAGGCACTTCTTAAAGGATTATAGACTAGGGGAGAGTCTAATGGGGTTAGGCAGGCTATTCCATAGGAAAGGAGCCGCCCGCGAGAAGTCCTGCAAGCGCGGTGCGAGCAGCGGTCAGGAGGTGGTCACGGGCAGAGCGGAGGGTACGAGGAGGGGCATACCTATGGATCTGTGAAGAGATATAAGAGGGACTAGAATTGTTCAGTGCTTTAAATGTATGGGTTAGTACTTTGAATTGACTCCTATAGGATACAGGGAGCTAATGTTAAGACTAGCAGAGGGGTGAGGTGTGAGAGGACCGACTAGAGGAAAATCAGTCTGGCGGCGGCATTCATTACAGACTAGTAGGGGGGCAATATGGCTTTTGGGGAGACCAATCAGGAGAGGGTTACAATAATCCATGCAGGAAATTACTAGAGCATGGACAAGCTCCTTGGTAGCATCTTGTGTAAGAAAGGGGCGGATGCAGGCTATGTTTTTAAGATTTAATCTACAGGATTTGGCGACAAACTTGATGTGAGGCTCAAAGGGAAGGCCAGAGTCAAGTATGATGCCAAGACAGCGTGCTTGCAAGGATGGACATATGTGGATATCACTGACTTGAAGGGAGAGCGAGAGAGGAGGATCAGTATAAGAAGGAGGAAAGACAAGGAGGGCCAGGGAGGAGAGGTATATCTGAGTGTCATCAGCGTACAGGTGGTAGTGGAATCAAAAAGAGGCAATAAGTTTGCCAAGAGAGGCAGTATAAAGAGAAAATAGAAGGGGACCAAGGACAGAGCCTTGGGGAACTCCAACTGAGACAGGACGAGCGGAAAAGGAGACACTGAATGAGCATTGGGAGAGATGTCACAGAGACCAAGCGATTGAAGAGTTTGAAGGAGGAGAGCACGATCAACGGTGTCAAAGGCAGCAGAGAGCTCAAGGAGAATTAATATAGAGTAGTGACCTTTGGATTTAACTGTGATTAGGTCATTAGTAACTTTGATAAGAGCAGTCTCAGTAGAGTGGAGAGGGCGGAAGCCAGACTGAAGAGGGTCAAGGAGAGAGTTGGAATTAAGGAAGGGATTAAAAGGGGAAGGCTTGTAATGGCAGCAGACAAGAGGACTGCAGGTTTTGCAAGTTGTTTTTAGATTTACCCTCAATGAAAAGATGCATAATTGAATTTGGGGTATATCTGCTAAACAGTGATTTTTAATTATTTTGTATTTGGGCAATGGAGTGTCCCTTTAAATAAACAGGAGTCCTAGGAAGACAAGAAGTGTTTGCAGGTGTCTGCTAGAAAGGCTGTAGTAAACTCAGTTGGGAGTTAAATGGGAATTAGTGTGCCATTGTTTTATGTAATTTCAACATTTATTGCACACCATTTTGTAGTCAATAAGAGTTTATCGAGGAATATGGGCAAAAACAAATAAGCCTGTCACAAACAGGTAATCAATTATAGTAGATAACAAGTTGTAAAAAAAAACATCTATTACATAGTGTATCAAACAATAATATTGTGAAGTGCGAAGTTTCAAAATTGCTTACCAATAAAGGTGGCAAGTTGCAGAGCCATTCTCTATTAAGAGCGGCAGGTTATTATATGACATGCAAACTGTCTGATGGCTCAGGGAGCTAATCTAATGAAACAACCAGTCAGAATAAATAAAGATTGCAAGGATACAATTGGCAGAAAAACGTTGTCAGACATGTAGTGATATGAACAGATATGTACTTAGTGAGAAACTTTGTGAGGTAAAACTGTCAAGGAAGAGAGAGACAGTTGTGGAAAGATAGGCATGAGTGTAAAAGGGATGGTCAAGTGAAGTATGGTCAAAGGAAGGAGAAATTGCCACAACACCTGCTTGTAGGCAGCAAGCTAGGAGTGCTAGAGAGTGCTTTTACTTTAAGATCATAACTTTCTGTTATTATTCATTAGTGAGATCGGTAGATCTCACTGCCAACAAGCAATGCATGGGGGATTGACTATAAGCATCTGATAGATCATTGAGATGCCTCTGGAACACAGAGCTACTCAAATTGTGTCAAGTCACGAGTTAAAAGAGAAAGATAATCACCCCAGGATCTCTGGGGCGTGGTGACGTAGGACGTGTATAGGAGCGCTTATGTGCTCGCAGGAAGGTGTGGTAAGAGGAGCAAGGCGAGACGGTATGTGACTTGGCATCCATCCGTCTGAAATACAAGCTATACTGGGGAAAATAGGGAAATCCAGGCTGAAGGCAGAGACTTTGCGGAGGTCTGGAGGAGTGAGTGTTGTGGGTCGGAGTGCGGCTTGCCATCTGTCAGTTCATCGGAGGGTGACAGCTGGAACCAGGGGGAAGTTAAATCGAAGTAGTAATGTGCATGGAGGGGTGATGGAGAAGGAGGAGAGTGATTCAAGTGTGATCAGTATTGAATGTAAGAAACTACATGTTGCTGAAGGGGAAAAGCTCAGGGAAAACGCCACAACAGACTTCATGCAGAAATTTGGCATTCAAGTTCAACCTCAGGTACTACTGATGGAAAGATATCATAGAATCGCAAGACCATCTAATCTACCAACATCAGTTCCCAGATATTTAATTGCCCGCTTTTTCTCTTCAAAAGTTAAAGATCAAGTAATAAAGCTACATAAAAATAATACGCTGCAAGATCCAAATTTTCCCAGATCTATCATATTACACAAGACAAAGAAGGAAAACATTTGCAACATCAATAAGCCACTTAAGAGATAAGAACATTATTAAGTGGGGATTTCCTCTGAAAATTTCAGTATACTATCAATCTAAAGTACTTGACTTTCCGGATAAATATTTTGACAGATCTCTAAAGAAGATAAAGAAAAAGACAAGAAAAGAGAAGAGATGGAAATAATTACAATCAAAGTAAAAGAAGATTAGAAGATTTGAAGGAACTTTTGTTTTTCTTCCTCTTTCTCCCCTGTCCCCTCCCATAATATAATTAACTACACATGTTTTCAATAACGGTAGCGAAAGGGTATGGTTATATATGCAACGTCCTGTACGCTACCAATTGGTAAAATTGCTGAGTGTACTATTCAATTAAAAAAAGTATTGAGAGAGATAATGGACTGAGAAAGAACTGCATTGATGCTCTCATAATATGTTAAATACGTTAAATAACCAAAAGATAGGAGTCCAAAAAAAAGGACTTCACTAATTAAATACTCACTATGAAAAAGAAGAGCAATTACACTTTTAATAAGGTTCAATAGATTCACAATAAGGATACACATTATTAATATAAGATTAATTGAGTACAAGGTTCAATCACTTATGACCTCTTAAAAGAGATCTCTTATGACATCTTAAGAGAGAAAAGGACACTCGGGGCAAACATTACATATTAAAAGATGAAATATTAATAAGCTTAGAATTAGGTGCAAGTTTGATTAATTTTGAAGAAAAAGGGAGAGAGAAAAAATGGGGGGGAAAGGAAAGAATAATTAAAAGGTTGAAATACACGTATGAGATTAATATTATTAACAAGACACATATAGGAGACACTGAAGGATTTAACATCCCCTGTTCTAAAAAAGAAGGGAAGAAAAGAGAAAAGGCAAAAATAAAGTGCATGATAGGCCATAACACTGGAAGAGTTGAAAACACACTATATAATTTAGAACACAGGTCCGTCGGCAAACAGATCAGTTTGCTCAGCCAGGCCCTTCCCCCTCCAGATATGCATTGTGGCAGCGCTTCAATTCCTTGCTCCAGCCCCTTCCTCTGTATGTGGGGAGAAGTGGGCGGGAGCATAATGTGCAGAGAAAGGGCAGCCAGGCGCAGGCAATCAACAGCAATGAAGGTAAGTTATGTCAAAGAATATGTGTCTGTCTATATTGGTCAGTGAGAGTCTGTCTGTATGGGTCAGTGTGTCTGTCTGCATGGGTCAGTGTGTGTGTCTGCATGGGTCAGTGTGTGTCTGTATGGATCATTGTGTCAGTATGTGTATGTCTGCATGGGTCAGTGTGTGTGTCTGCATGGGTCAGTATGTGTCTGTATGGGTCATTGTGTCAGTATGTGTGTGTCTGCACGGGTCAGTGTGTGTATATGAGTCTGTGTGCGTCAGTCTACATGGGTTAGTGCATGTGTGTCAGTTTGCATGGTCAGTGTGTGTGCTAGTCTGTATGATTATGTGAAGCAAATGGGGCGGCAAATTTGTTTTCGCCTATGGCGCCAAAAATGCTTGCACCGGCCCTATATGCAACTCAAAGAAAAAGACTATACTTGTTTCTCAAAATCTTATCACGCCTATCCCAGAATAGACTTTATATTGGGGGGCTATAGACACAATGGGAATAACAAAAGAATCTAAGATAATAATTATCTCATGGTCCGGCCATAATGCTGTGATAGTCGAATTAAGACATCAGTTCAAAAAACAAAGACCTGATTGGCACCTCCAGGCCCGGCTTCTTCTCCCTGAGGAGAATAGGAAATACATCACTGAGATGATTACTCGATACTTTGAAGAAAATTTAGACCCTGAAATACCCCCAGAAACAAAATGGTGCACTTTCAAATGTGTTCTTAGAGGGCATTTGATTAAATTAACTGCACAAATGAATAAGGAAAACCTCACACAATTATATATAAAATTAGCACAACTGTATAACGAAAATAAACAATACCCATAGAAACAACGGATAAAATCAAAAAGGTTGAAAATAAAATAAATGAATATCTATTTAACAGGGCCAATACAAATTTAGAAAAACTAAAATATTACAATTACTATAGAGGAAATAAGGTAGACAAAATGTTTTCCAATAAAAAAAATTTATTGTAGGACAACAGACCCTTCTAGCTCCAAAGGAAATAGGATCAGCTTTCAAACAATATTATCAAGAACTATATAACTTACCTGATCATACCACCCAGCCTCAATTAGAAGCATACTTTAGAGCAGGGGTTCTCAAACTACGGCCCACGGGCCGGATCCGGCCCGCCAGGGTCCTGAACCCGGCCCAAGCACTCAGGGCCACCCGATGGGCCCTATGTCTTCAAGGGCCCGGTCAGCGCTGCAGCCGTGCAATAGCACAACCGGGCCCCTTTTTAAAAAAACACAGCCCCAAGTGCTGCTGTGAGGAAGTAATGGCCGGTGGTCACTTCCTCCCAGCTACATCAGCACGGGAGGGAAGAGAGCCAGGCTGCAGGAGCCACGCTGACTCCCATAAGCCACAGTCACTCTCCTGCAAAAAAAGGTAAGCAAAATTAGCTATGTATGTAGGTAAGTATGTCAGTATGTATGTATGTCAGTATGTATGTCTGTATTTATGTATGTATGTAGGTCATGTTCCCTCAGGATAAATATACATGTTGGAGATGTGGTTTTGAAAGGGCAGATGAAATCCATATATGGTGGGAATGCCAAACAATTAAAAGAGGTTGGGCTGCAATATTTTCTACAATTAATAAGTTACTTAATCTGAAACAGATATGGACAGCAGATGTGGCTCTTCTCCATCTAAATTTACCCATACTTCACAAAAATAAAATTCCATCATGATTCCATTTTATTTCTGAAATTGTGACCTTTAGGGGTTAACATTCCATATGCCCTCACCTGCCATGTAGTAGATGGGGCATATCTTCTAAACATTTAAAAATTAGCAACTGGCAATTGTTACTAGCAATGCCAAATACCATGGGGAGGGGGCCTGTGAAATAACTGGGGTGATCATAGTCCTCCCCCCAAGTTGACAAAATAAATAGATAAACTTAGAATGTCCCCTTGCCCCGATCCATGGTCACTGGTTGTGGGCTATTATAATATTCAGGGGGACCCCCTCCCAGCTTCTACACATGGGCAGCAGACAGTATCCATAATATTAAATGTGGAAGAACCTAAGGTCCTCCACCTGGACAACACCCATTGGTGGTGGGTGGGGGCCTCATTATCATATTCAGAGGGAAGAACATGTGTCTCCCCTAGCACGCACCCATGGACTCTAACTAATTAATAAAGGGAGGGTGAACATTCTATTGTCCACTGGCATCTTCATCCATAAAGGACTCCACACAGACTGAGCTCTAATAGCTGAGAAGGCCCTTATAAAAGGCTTTCCCATGCTATGTTAGCTGGACAATAGCATAAAAAAAAATCAATGTCCCTACCCACCCTCCCTCACCCTAACAATGGTGAGGGGTGGGCAACTAAACTAATGTCTTTGAAAAAAAATATATATACTTTCATAAGTCGTCTTTCTTCTCATTCTTCTTTTCTTCAGCCCTAAAACAAGGGAAATAAAAATCCATAATTCCTGATACTGATACCGGAGAAACTGACGGAAGCCAAGCACAGAGAGATGGACACAGGTTTCTTCAGGTCATTAGACCCATACATTCTTTATTCGGTTCACCGATCGGGACTCAGAGGGACTAATGTCACCAAAAACAGCAAAGATCTGAGCACTGAATACATAGAGTACATTCCTTATATAGCACTGTAGCTCCTCCCATAATTAACTACGCCCACACATACCCTTAACCTATTCAATGAATAGAGTCTAAACTCATCCATCCGGTCTAACCACGTGGCTCATCTGAAACAAAGGAGAGGGACACGTAATTCCAGTTTCTACATTCCTGCACATGCTCAGTACAATGATGACAGTATCTTAGCTACGTTTAACTAACTAACTGATACTACAAACACATGTACATACATATGCCTTGTGGCAATCTTAGCCTGCTAAACTTGTATTTTACTGGAATTACATCACATTCCCTCCTTTGATGCTTTTGTTATTTCATAATTCCAGATGCATCACTTAATCATAGTTTACATATACCTCAGGTTGCTATGAACCAGACCAGACTTTTCTATGATGTGAATCCCTCAACACTCCTCTTCCTGCATTGGTTCTCCCTGATTTAAAGCCTCATATTTATATATGGCCATTATCTGTGCTGCAGCCTTCCTCTCTGCTATATTTTCTATCAGGCTCTGCACAGACCTAACTACTAAAGGAATAAGACATGGCAGGAGTAGACACAACATTAAAATCAGCATGACTCCGCCTACCAATGCCTTAAGCCCTCCAAACTGCTCATACCAGTTACCAAACCAACTACTTGGATTATACCCTTTCCATACCTGAGTAGGCACATGCGCTAGTTTAACCATATGGCTAGTAAGCTCAGCTATTGCTTGCCCTTCGTCATCTATTTGAAGACAGCAATTGCTCAGGTTAAACTTCCCACATACACCTCCCTCTACTGCCAATAGGTAATCCAAGGCTAACCTATTTTGGTACACTGCTGTCCTCATCCTGGTATTATGCTTCGCTAGAAGATTGAGCGTTTGTGAGGTCTCATTAGTAATTATCTCAACCACCGCCTGTAACCTTATAATGCGGTTGAGCATATATATTGGGGTCCTATATCCGAAAGTACCATCCTCTGCCCAAGTGGCTGGTCCATAATAATCTATAATACGCTGGGGAGGCCATTCATCATCTTTCCAGGCGCCTATCTCTATGGGTCCCCTTTTCTTCCGATGAATCACATCATACACTTTAACTCCCAAAGTCTCACCTGTTTCAATTGGCAACAAGAAGAAGGATGGCTTGAGCATACCTAACACACATGCCCCTTCCCAGTCCTGTGGCAACTCCGAATAGGCCTTCTTACCACAGATCCAGTACAAATTTGCTGGGGCTTTCCAACTAGATGTGATGGATAAGTCAAACCATACGTCCTTTAAATTGGCATATCTTGCAAACGGGTTAGATGGTTCTGAGACATTTGAAGCCGACCACCAAGTTGTATTCTTTGTATCATCATCATAAGCTTTTTGCCCTAGACAAGTTAATTCTCCTACAGAAGTATTAAACATTATTCCTTTCCTTGCTATGCAAACATAACCTATGATGGAGGTCATCTGATAATCGGCTTGTGTAGATATTAATTGTTCAACTGCCTCAGAACCGGACATTACCTCCTTTGCTTCCCAAGGCCATTGGTCTCCCATGTTAGTACCTCCACACACATAGCAGTTGGTTACATTAAGACTACCAGCAATACTCTCAGCTAAATCTATAAACAGGTTTTTAGCGTTATGGGGAATCTTATTATCTACACTCATCTCTTCATAAAAAGAATGGAATACCTGATGAGTTTGGGATGATACGGTATCGGTCTCTATCCCTATAAACAATATTGTCCCAGGGTCTAAACCCGTCCCATATATTTGAAACCAAAATAAGTTACCATATCTATCTAGGAATTGGTCAGGATTATTTATAAGAATATGGATTGGGTTACATTCCATAGACTTACAGTATGGGTTGGTAGGCAACTTAGTAACAATCATATCCTTGTCTGTTGTCTGTCCCCAAGTTGCCCACCCCACACAAGACCAACATGGGCAAAAGTTATATTCCCTATCTGGGCATCTCGGACTTACATACTTGTTTTTACTACTGGGACAAATATATTTATCATTAGACCCATACGTTCTCTCCCACTTAAGATCCCCACATACATTCCAAGGCTTTCTACCACTTGATATCGCTTTACATGCATCAAATAGCAGAACACCCGAAGAATGTACGGTTTCTAACTCAGTTTTATTTATTAGGGTCCCCTGAGGATCTCCATTCCTGAGGGTCAACCAAATTGTACGGGGTTGATACTCCGGACTGAAGCACTTAGGTTCTCCTACTCCTAAATGGCATACACTACACTCTATATTTAAGTATCTACACCTAGACACATCACCTTTACACTCATATTGCGAATGCCAAATTAGGGTCTGGGAAATATGATTACCTGTTCTTGTAGTCTTAATGCAAACCTCACAGCTAGGAGTGTCGGTACCTCTACCTTCCTGAATATAAAAAGACATATAAATAAACATTATCATTAGCACATCTTTCGTCGGCTGCATCCTCAATCTTCGTCCGTGCGATGGCACCTCAGCTTCCAGGATGTAAGGGCTGCAGGGAATGGAGTTCTGCTCGTCTTCACAGGGGCCCTTCGAGACTTTCCTGGCTTTTAATAAAACGTTGGTGAGCGGACAGGCGTTATTATGGCCGTCTAAACACTCACTTACCAATCTCTGAAACAACAATAATTGTAATCCACAAGGTTTCCTCGTCACTCCGACTGAGTTGTGCGCTTTAACCGGATCTTGCAGGGATTCTCTGGATCTGGTGTAGCTTGCCAAGAATCTACTGCTGCTGGTTTAACCCTGGAGTGATGAATCCACTGAGTCACTTCGGCCACTTTTATTGCTGTAGGGGTAGACAAAAGAACAACATAAGGACCCCTCCACTTAGGCCCTAACGGTATATTATTCCACTCTTTAATCCACACTTGATCTCCTGGATGGTAACTATGAACAGGGGGATAAATATTCACAGGTAATCTATCTTGTACCCATTTCTGTACCTCCTCCATAGTTTTACCCAACTCTACAACCTGCTGCCGGGTAATTCCTTCTCCCAACTGACTTAAATCCCCCCTTAAGTTACCAAGTACGGGAGGTGGACGCCCATACATGATTTCAAAAGGAGAGAGACCCATCCTTCTGGTAGGTGTACTTCGAATACGCAACAGAGCTATAGGCAAAAGAACATTCCACTTGAGTTGGGTTTCCTGACACATCTTTGTGTCAGGATCGGGACAGGGATGGGAACGAGAGGACAGGTAAGCGAGAGACAAGCCGAGTCAAAGGGTAACAGAGATAAACAGGGTAGAAAAAACAAGCCGGGTCAGAACCAAAGAGACAACTAGAATACAAGAGCACTGAGTGACTAGACAGGCTAGAACCACGACAGGGCAATGAGCAGATGCCGGAAGCCTTACTTTATACCTTGATTCTAGAGGGTAATCACACCCCCGACGAGTCCTGATTAGTGCTCGGGACTTGACTGACAGGTCGACCCGGGTTGGCGTCATGACGTCGACTACTGAGCGTCGCGTCATATAAGGAAGTGGATCCCTCGCGGTCGGCTTGTAAATGGCCGAGAGAACCGCGAGGAACGGAAGAAACAACCCCTCTGGGAGGATAAACGTCTAAGTCTCTCACCTCCTCTGAGGTAGAGACTACAGGTACCCTGACACTTTGCCAACTGATTCTTAATAGTTCTATTCATTCTTTCTACTTTACCAGAACTCTGAGGTCTATATGCTGTATGAAGTCTCCACTTAATACCAAGCATATGAATCAGTTGTTGTAG